>NW_015557156.1:966006-993583 GCF_001515605.1 Sinocyclocheilus anshuiensis
TATATAGTTGAGTATCATCAGCATAACAGTGGAAACTAATCCCGTATTTTCTAATAATATTACCAAGGGCCAACACGTATATTGAAAATAGCAGAAGACTAGGACAGATCCTTGTGGCACTCCATACTTTACTGGTGATAACTGAGATGACTCCCCGTTTAAATAAACAATGTGGTAGCGATCAGACAGGTAGGATCTAAACCATCTTAATGCCTGCCCTTGAATACCTGTATAGTTTTGTAATCAATCTACAAGTATGTCATGATCTATGGTGTCGAACTTGAAATGAAATTCTTCATGGATATCATTTTTTGCAGGAAGGAGCACAATTGAGTAGACACAACTTTTTCTAAAATTTTAGACATAAAAGGAAGATTTGAGATGGGTCTGTAATTTGCCAGTTCACTAGGATCTAGTTGTGGTTTCTTAATAAGATTAGACGCTGTAGAATCTATATTTGTTATTGTATTTCTGATGTTATCTATTTTATCAGTGAAGAAATTCATAAAGTCATTACTATTAAACTGTGAGGGAATATTTAAATCGGGTGGCGTCTGGTTATTCGTTAATGTAGCCACTGTGCTAAATAAAAACCTTGGATTGTTTTGGTTATTCTTCCTGGACGATAACGCGGAGCCATATAGTTAATATCAGTAAAACGCAGCATGCACGATACAATGGTCAGTAACATCATCACTTTGAGGTACGATATCTATATCCGTAAGATCGATTACATTTATTTAAGATTGATAAATAAATGTAAAAGTAAGTGAATAAATAATATAATTATTCAAAATGCTAATATTAACAACCTTTTGGTGTAACAATGTCTGGCTGTCTGGTTGATTCATTCATGTTAATATTGAAGATTTTTTATTTCACAATATTAATATAATTAATCAATAGAAAATAAATAAATGTATTCACTATTGTGTACACTATTAATATAATTAATTACTAATTAAATTAAATAATGTAGTCTAGTTGATTCATTCATGTACATTAATATTGATTTTTTTTTGCAATATTAATATAATCAATAAAATAATAAATAAAAAGTAAAAAATAAATGAATAAATAATTATTTAAAATTCTAATAAATAATATACACATATAAACAATAATAATAATATAATAATAATAATAATAATAACCACATGGAGTAAACATTTTTACAGTGTAACTTGAAAAACATTTTAAACTGTCTGAGATCATAAAAAGAATAAAGACACTCTTTATTTCCTGCAGCGCAAATAACAAAAAAGAGAATAAAGTATGCACAAGTTCAGTGTTTAAATTATCATCAACAGTAAGGAAACTGGTAAAAATCACATTCTCTGCCGTAAGTGCTTTGTACATGTTACACATTTTACAGTGTAGCACATTTAGACATTGGCTGAAGTATAAGGAGCAAATTGTTCCTTTTTCACAAGAACAAAGCAAGAAAAAAAGCTTCTTCAGCCAATTTAACAGTTTGCAAGGTCACGCTGACACATCTCTATCGTGCTAAAGAAAAAGCAACCACGTGATCAAGCATCATCTCTAAACACTTCAACACACACTCAACCTGAATGCAAAAATAGCTGACTATGTACAGAACTCTATGAGAGAATCCCTGACACCTCTGTATACATAACAACGGCACAATATGGCTTTCATTGCAGTCCTGGCATTTTTGGGGACAGATGCTACATTAAATTTATACTGAATTAAAGGAAAAAATATATACTCACAGGTTCAACACCACATTACTGACAATACCCAATCAATGCCTTTTATATTAAACATTTCTATTCGAAACATAATGTGAATAAACACTATTTTACATAATGTAATATTTGGGACTTTCTACAAATATAGCACACTTTGGTGTCACACTATAAAAAGGAAAAGAAAACGTTTTTTTTTCTTATTGTCAGATTTGCAATATGAACTATTGTTATTATATTAGCATAAAATTATGAATTATCATACATTACTATTTTAGTCTGTGGAACTGATAAATATAAAAATATTTGTCAAAATTTATATATATATATATATATATAGCACAATTAGCAGTCGTCTGCATTTTGTATGCAAGCCTGTTACTACATCATTTTCCAACATTACAAAAAAATTAAATATTGCTTAAAATTGTGATACCCAAGAAATAACATCATGTTATTTAGGACCCTTTAGTGGGAAAGACAAGTAAACTATAAAAAGTAAAATATAATCATTGTATATTTTCATTTTTTATAGAAATTGACAGCAATCAAGTGTAGTTATTCAACCCAGTTACCATGGTTATTGTAAGATAACTAATATTGGTATCACTTTACAATAAGGTCTCATTTGCTAACATTAGTTAATGCATTAAATAAGATGAACTATAAATTAGCAATAACCTTTATTAATGTTATGTTATTAATGTTCATGTTATTTCACAGTGCATTAATTAATGTCAAAAGACACTACTTTTGATTTTTAAAAATGTATTAGTAAATGTTGAGATCAACATTAAGATGAATAAATACTGTAAAAGTATTGTTCATTGTTAGTTCAGATTAACTAATTCGGTTTACTAATGTTAACAAATGGAAACTTATTGCAAAGTCTTACTCTAATATTCTTCTTACATTTTTGGAAATACAAGTTTTATTTATAAATACAAACCAACTCCATTTAGGCTAAATGTGCAACCCTGTTACCCAAGCCTGTTTTGAAACTACTCATTTTAACAACCCAAATGTACTTTATTCATGTAAAGTGCCAATTAAAGGATTCTTTTTTGAGCCACTCTGTCCATGAGACCTTTTCATTTCCCGATCTTTATACACATTCCTTAAAGTCACACCCTCATTAAACACTTTCCGTCTATTGAGTGTTCAGGAAACGTCCTGCTTTCAAGAGAAAGGAGTGGAGCAGTTCATGCTGGGTATCGACTTGTAGACAAAGTAAAAGTGTTGACGCTTCGGTCGACTGTGTAACTCTGCCTTTATCCACTGTGGGTGTGTGTCTGCGGCCAACTGCTGGCTGCTCTCGTCTGTGTAAAGAAACAGGCCGTAGTTTTCTGGATCAGACACGCGGAATTTGAGCGCACAAAGACGACACACCTCTTCTGTCGTGGCGTAGGGCCGCACCTGAAGGGTTTTAGCCGTGCAGCCGCTATCTGCCTTCTGCAGGGCCACTCGCATGTAGTTCTTCACACAAACAAACAGATATAGAGTTAGTTCATATCTATAAAATGCAGTTAACTTTGCAAATACTGTCCGGAGGTCAGGATTTTACCTGGAAGTCGTCCACTGAGGGCAGGTCTCTCTGCAGTGTGCGACGCTGGTGCCATTGGTGGAGTGTGTCGCGTGTTGTAGAGCTGAGTACTCGAGCAGCCTGCTCTTCCTGGAAGTTCTTAATCAGTGACATTGCTCCATATGCACTGGTGAGGTAATATCCTCCTGTACAGGATCAAGAGAAAGGAGCATCTTAATTTACAGAACAAAAACCTAGTGAACATCCCAAAACCTAAATAAAAAAAAACTTGTTTAGTACCATAAAGTATTGCTAAAAATCTACTTGAAAATTTATTATTTTAACCTATTTAACCTATGTTTGTGGTCGGTAAGATTTTTTGAAATAAGCTCACCAAGGCAACATTTATTTGATAAAAACAGTTAAAACATTAATATTGTGAAACATTATCACAATTTCAAACTTTCTAATTTCATGCATTTTAAAATGTAATTTTGATGACAATATTCCAGTCTTCAGTGTCACATGATCCTTCAGAAATCATTCTAATATGTTGATTTGGTGCTCAAGAAACATTCCTTTTTATTATCAATGTTTTTGTTGTTGTTTTTTCACTTTTTTGACACTTTTGGTCAATTTGCTTAGTCATTGCTGAATAAAAGTATTAATTTCTTTCCAAAAAAGAAAAAAAAAAAAGCACACGACATGAACGGCAGTGTATATTTATGTGTGCTATGAAGTTTATGTGCATATTAGAGTAATGCATAATTACTTTATTAATAATTTAACATTATATATTTGAATCAATTGTGAGTCGAGTAGTTTTGTGGCATGGCGTTGCTGCCCATCACTTTTTCAGCAGTGCTGTTTTTGGAAATATTTTCATTTTTCCCATGAGGACTTTAAAAATCTTTGTTAAAGTGTTATAAGCAATGAACCAAACCAACCGAGAATCACAACATTGCAAACTTTTAAAGCAAACTTTTGATTTGAAGCAAAAAAACCATTTGATAATCAGACAAAAGAAAAGGTACAAAACTGTGTACTTAACAGCTTTAATGAAGGAAAGAACTACAATCCCATGCAGCATTGCGTATGATATAATCAAATTAAAACAACTGAGATAAATATAAAACTACTTATTTAAAGGTGTTGGTTGTATCTATAGAAACAAAACATAATATTTTCATGGGAGTGGGTGGAACCTTTTGGTGCGCTTTGCTCACCGCAACTCCCTGATTAATGACATTTTCTAAACAGCATCGTGGGTATTGTATTTTCCACCACAAATTCTGCTATTAAACACAATCATTTTAAAAGTTAGTTGAATTAACACAAATGGATGGGTTCGAAAAAAGGCTATACAATCAATTAATAACCTCTGAGCTCATAACAGGTCTGTTTTATAGGTTTATAATAAAGCAATAAGCCCCAAGAAGCCATGGTTTACAGTGAATTTATAACAGCTAAGGGGTGTTGTTAGTAAAACCCCCATAGCTGTTATAAATTCACTGTAAACCACAGCTTCACGGGGCTTATTGCTTTTATAAAATGGTTATTGCATATACGTAGTTAGGTTTCACAAAATAAAACAGCAAATATTAATAAAAACAGTATTCTTCCACCAAACAATGTAGTTCCTCAGAAACAGTTGTGGTTGCAACAGAGTGGTTGCCAAGCAACACACAAAGTAAACAAAGGTGTATGTTTGTAGAGTAATTTACAACAGCTTCGAACGCGGCTCAACCAATCAGAATCAAGGACCGGAACTATCCGTTTTATAAAACAGGTTTATCAGGAAAATGAATGGCGTTTTTACTTACAGAACCCGACTGCTGCACTCTATAGGCAACAACAGACAGCAAGACAGTTCTCTACGTTTTGGAACAGAACTGGCCAGTGGGGTTTTCAAAACCTGCATTGCTCACTGCCCAGACTGTTAGTACATTTTGAAACTTACAAAAAGGGTAAATTATCACTATAATGAGGACAGATCATCCTATCTGTCACATTAGATCATCAAGTTTGTGACTTGACTGTGTGCATACAACACAATAAATCTTTTCCATGAATGGCTGCCACAGTGTGCTCAGTAAGAATAGGAGACGCACACCCAGGAGGAAATGACTCTGTGGGGAACAGAACTTCGGAAGTTCGTCACACATTGAAAATGCTTGTCCGTTCTGAACCTCCTACAGTTTGGATTCTGCACAATCATTAACTTTGTTAACATTACATTACTGATTCTGTCATCATGAAGCAAGAAAGAGAATTGGGAGGGAGAAAATAATACTGTTTTGATTCTGAAGTTCTTCCATTTTTTTTTTCTTCCAAATAATCCATTTTTTGCACCTTTTTAAAAGAATTCAGGTTTACACAAGAACGAGTACATGTTAATGCACCTTCTCCATGCAGTAATGGGGGATCTATCAGCTCCATCATAAACAGGATCTCAGTGTCCAACTGAGGCATGTCACACTGGACCAAAACATATGTCAACATGGGCAGGAAATCATCTGCTCCAAACATCCGCACTGGCAAACACAGAGGAAACATTTATTAGTGACCTTTGCACAAACTATTCCAGCAACTACAATCCAGTTGATTAAGGTGCAAATACTTTTGCTTTCAGTTACTGATCTCATACACGCCTAAAACATACGCACTTTTAAAGCCTTTAAATAAACCCTCGAGACATAACTCCACCCGTACACACCTTCATGGTCTTGCATAATATTGTAGATGAGTTTGCAGACTTTTAACAGCACCATAATCTTCCTCTCAGGTGAGTACATTTGGCACATGGCTCGGAGTTTTCGGCGGATCCTGTGGATGGCGTGGGCGTCTGGAGGCCGGGCTCCGTTCACTCCCAGCTCATGAGGCTGTTTGGCCTTTGCCAGGGCCAGATTCTCCTGCAGCCTCTGACACACGGCACCTGTAACCTGGAAGTCATGCAGCACCGACTGCAAGCAGCCGTACAGAGGTTTCAGCACACACTTATGCATGGCCTTCTCCAACAGTGGATCTGTAATATATATAAGAGTTTGAGAGACATTTACCATATTCATAGAAGAAAAAAAGCGTAAACAGGCATGACGTTTTAAACTTTCTATTTAATAAACAGTTTTAAAGCTATAGTTCACCTTCAAATGAAAATTCTCATAATTTACTCAACCTTCACGTTGTTTCAAACTAAAAAGGAAGGCTAAAAAGACTAAAATTATAACTGAAACCATAAAAAAACATGTTTTTATGTCACTTGAAATTAAAGAAAAATATCAAAATTAAATTTCATTTTCTTTTAGTTTGACTTCAAGTACTAAAATAACTAAAACTAAAACTGAAGTAAAGATAATAATTATACAGACATATTTAAAAAAAACGAATAAAATGACAATAACATAACAAAACTACTAAAACTTGAATTACAATTAAAATGAAAATACAGTAAAAACAAATTCAAAATATTAATAAAAACTTATTCTGATATTCTGAAGAACATATCAACTTTTACTTTTCTCACTTTTATTCCTTTCTACCTATTCTGTTCTGCACTAGTGGAAAACCAAAACACCCTGAATGCTTAGAGAGCGTATTGTGTCTGCTGAGTTTATGGAAAATCTGACACAGACGTTACAAGATATATTAGGCCTAACCTCTTGGTATTCAATTCTCCCTGTGAAATAAGGGCTTTCTGAGATGCAAAGGGCAAGTCAAATGAGGACAAAAGCAGGCCTCACATCAGTTGTCTGTACACTATAGAGTTATCAAACAAGCAATTACACACTATCACAATGACACTTCTAATGAAACTCTATTGCTCACAGTATACACAGGAGTTATACAGTCACCTGTAGATTACGGATCCACTATCATAATGGCTAGACATGATGATTTACAGAAAACATAAAATAATCAACCCTAAAAATGCACCACAATGTTATAAACCTACAGAATTCACAAACATACACACATGATACACAGTCAGAGTTACTCCTACTAACACAGACAAATAACTCGCATCCTGCTCCATTGTGACTAACTACAAATGACACAGACATACAAAACTGAGAGCATACAAAATTGAATTAGATTAGTCTATCCAAAATCTGTAACAATTGCACATTTTTATTAGTGCAACATGTTTTGAAGCAAGTGTGTAGAATTTAGCAGCGATGCTATAGACATGTCCCTACCAATATCCAGCAACTACTGATGTCCCTAGCAATAATTTTGATCAAACAATAACATTTAATGTACATATAGCCACTGTTAATGTCATTTTGGCTGCATCTGAAATGAGTCACACCACTGACGTTACCTGAGACATTTAAGCAAATATGCACTCTTTCATAGTTCAGTTGAATGAAATAAACAACTCTGAAATAAGAGTGTCGTTTAACTGTCAATCAGATATTTATTATATCTGTTATGATGTTAAAATCAATCTTATACCCTTCTTCTGAAGTACTTTGATTCCACTAAAAAAAAAAAAAAAAACACGCACATTGGTTGCTGTACATTGGGAATATAGATATGGATATATATGATTAGGATAATCATTCAGTACCATGGTATTAATCAAAGTAACATGCTATTACAATCTAATTCCATCAGTGTACTCCAGTGCTATTTTGTAACCTCTGATAAATGTATTAAAAACACTTGACGGCTTTGTTCTTCAAGGTGGTATGCTAAGCATTTGAAACATACAAAAGTTTATGAATTAAGGATCCTAGTCTTTGTCCTGTTGTCCCTTATGTACTATTGTGCAACCATGCTATCACAACACAGCTTCAAATCTATTAACATTACTGTTTAACAAACAAAGAAATGTCAGGCCTTTGGAAAACATGAATTATTAATGTGGAAAGCATTAGCCTATCTTTAAGCTAAACCAACAACATTTTAGCTGGGATAAATTACACAAATTTAAGTGCATTGCTCATGAAGAATTTACACTTTGAACACTTTGTTGCTTGCCTTAGGTTTAATTTTTTTGTATTTTGTAAAATGTCTGCCTTCAAGCTCTCTTTATTGGTCCTAAACCACCAAACACAAGAGTTATTTTTAACTTTATAAATATCCTCAATATATTAGGAGCTATAAAAACAGGATTATAGCGTATTTTCTTAAAATGCAGTTATTCAATATTTAATCTGCTGTTAAAACAACTGCTACTCTCTCTGTGTGAACTGTGAAATGTGCACCTCATTTCAGCTATTTCCATAGCAGTCTGGTCTGAAGCTGTAATTTTTATACAAACCAGACTAGTTAATATGATCTTGTTGGCCTTGCATGCACTTACCTCAATCACTCTAAGAGTATTTTCCTACACTTTTCAGTGCAACTGCAAAGAGGACAGCTGAACTTGAAAGGTATTTCAGATATCGGCATGCGGATATAGTGCTTGTGTTTCGCTGCTCAGTTGCTCTTGTTGTCTATTTTTGCTATTCCCACCACACCATCAACAACTTTTTAGCCTGCATTTTCCACTGTAGCTAAAGGAAATATGACACAAGCAGCTCTGTACTGATAAGGGTAGACTCGCATTCAAAACAAAACATATTTTTGCACCTTTTTTTGGACTATATATATATATATATATATATTATTGAACTGTCAGGGAAGTCAAAGTAATCAAACCTTGAATTTGACTATGAGTTTGCAAACTGCACAGACTACGAAATAAAAAGGCAAGCTGAGGATACACATCTGGAAGACAAGGAAGCTAGCATTTCAAAATGCCGCAACTAATAGTTTCCAGACACTAGTAAAATGAACAGTGAATAAAACTCACCCAGCCAGCACAGCACAGTTACTTTAAGTAATCCAGGGGTGTCCAACCCTGCTCCTGGAAAGCCACCAGCAGATTTGAGCTCTGTCCCTAATTAAACAGACCTAAACCAGTCTAATTAAGGTCTTTAGGATTACTTTAGGAAACTTCCAGGCAGGTGTGTCGTAGCTAAACTCTGCAGGAAAGTGGCCCTCCAGGAACAGGATAAGATATCCCTGAAAGTAAACCATTCATAGGTTGATCTCCCAGAAAGGTGCTTTCAAAATTACTCTTTATTTGAGTGGTTCAACATGGCCCAAAAAAGACTGGAACTCTGGAAATCTACTTACCTATCTGGTCCTCGGGTATGTAAGACTCTATAGGTGGGTTCATTTCCGAGCTCTGTTTGAGGTAAGCCTTCATCTGGGTCATGAACTGCCGGAGTGTCTGCAGAAGATCCTGGCTGGACGAGTGGCAGTTTTTATTCTCCTGCACAAAGCTCACATAGTCCTGCACCAGGCACCCAAAGTAAGAAGTTTTGTCTTGGGACAACTCAATGATCCGAAGCAAGATGCGTTTTTCAGGCGTAGCCAGTACACTGAAAACACCTCGGACCTTACGGAAGTGTCCCCTTAGTGCTCGTGGGATAACAAGCGATCTCGGTCGAGCCCCCACTAGTTCGACCGACAGTAGTTTCTTTGACATGCGGGAAGCACGAAGGCGAAGATGCAGATCCCTTTCAAGTCCCACACCGTAGTCGTCCTCCTCGTCCTCATACTCATCACTGCTGTCATCCGTGGAGAGGCCTTTGCCCACGCTTTGGGATAGTACCAATGGGAGAGGATGCGGAGGAGAATCCAAAGAGTCCGATGAGGATGTAGACAAGCTTCGGCCACTTGAGCTTCGCCCTTTCTCTTCGGGTCCGGTCCATTGCTGCAGGATGGTGCTGCTGGTCGGGTTTAAAGGAGTCGTATTGGCTTGAGAAAGGGCCCTAGAGATGGTTTCGTCATCTAACGCAATGGTGCAGCGGTAGCTGTCGATGTCTGGAGGTTGTGGAGGTCGTGGTGGAGGATTGTGTCTCCGACTTGTTCTAGTAATGCCAGCACTCAAAGGCATAGTCCACGGACCTGAAGGTGAAGTAGGGGTACGAACCAAAATGCGAGGAGGAGGTGGTCTTGGTGGAGGAGGGGGACGAGATTTTCCGTTTTCTGTTTTTGGGTCCTTTGCGATCACTGTTTCTGAAGTTCCAGTGACATCTTGCTGTGTCTTGAGAAAGACAGGGTTGATAAAAGACAAAGCACTGCTGGAGCAACTCCTTTCACCTTCTGAGGTATCGGGGCAGGTGTTGGTCAGTAGCTTCCCAAATGGGGTGCAGGTTTGATCCTCTGTCTGTAAGACATCAGAGCAGCTGCCGTGCAGAGATATCGGCGGTCTGTCCTGAATCAGAGAACTGTTTGGGGCAGAGATTGTCCATTGTTGTTTGTTGAGAGAAGATTCCCAGAATGCTGGAATAAAAGAGAGAATCTGATTAAGGGTTAACAACACACACAACCACAAAAAGCAGCAAACACACCCACTCCAGCTTCCAGTCACCATAGACCGCCACACGTTGTCAGCACACATGTGAATTTGAGTGTGTGTGGCTAAATCTAGTTACAGCCAGGCTAAAGCGTCTGTTCACTTCTGTTGTCCTCAGGCCCACTGAAGTTCTTGGAGAAATTTAGCAAGCTCAGTCGTGCATTTCAGAAAATTGATTCACAAATGCCATACAAACACACCCAGCACAGAGCCGGCCAAAAACGGAGTAATTTATCCAAACAGACAGCGTGTATGGGGAGGTGTATCAGCGTGTATCTTGACTTCACAGAGCACACCAAACCCCTCCTCTTTCTCCTCCCCTTGCTTTCTGTCTCTCTCCCCACCCATTTCAGTATAGTTTCTCCTTATGTTGGCTTCATGGGCCAGTTTCTATTAAGAATAGATAGTTATTTGACAGTCAGCCTCTTTCAAATGAGACTTAAAATTACTGAACCAAACTTACAATTGTTCTTTGGCAACTTTAGAGTACTTTAGTGTGGATGGGTGTTGCTAAGGTGATACAAATGTTTTTTTTTTAGCTCATTGCTAGCTAAATTTGTCTCCAAAATATGGTTAAGTAGGTACACACACACACACACACACACACTTACTTAACTAAATGGGGACACTGCACAGACTTCTATTGTTTTTATATACAGCTAGTTATAAATATTTTGTAACCTAATCCACACACTAACACTAACAGAAAACTTTCTGCATTTTTACAATAAAAAACAACAACTTTATTTGCTTTATTTATTTTTACCATTTTTTAAACCAAGTCAAATGAGTACATCCAGAAAGGAGGTTTGAGGAGATTTTGTCAGGTTTAGCTCACTTCTGGGTACAAATGTGTCCCTGAAAATATGGTTTTACACACACACACACACACACACACACACACACACACACACACACACACACACACACACACACACACACACACTCTATCCCTCAGTAACCTCTATGCTCTGATTAGCTCACATAGTCTCACACACTATCTGGAATGTCAGCTGGACTAATAATAACACAGAACTGAATAGCAGGCCAGCATGTCTCAGCTGTGGTGGACGGAGAGATTCAAACATATAGTTACTCACAAGACAGTAATGGCAAAGGTTCCTTCTTCTCTAGGAACATTGCAATATTTCTTCATTATCTGACAAATAATATTTGATACTGGTTCAAGATGGTCTGAAGCATGTAAGAACATACAAAAATACTGCATTACTAACTATTACTTGTACATGCAACCTGCTTGAGTATACTGAAAAAACCCGACTTTCCTGACACACTTGGCATCATGTCACTTGTGCTTTTTTAAGGGAGCACCAATGGCAGACCTGACTCACTTGGTGCCCTAGGTCTGAGACATGAGCAAAAAAAAAATATATATATAAGATATTAAATATAAGAAAATATTGTTTTTGTTTTTGTTAGTGCTGTTTTCATTTAGTGTGCAAGGGGACCAGGGCTCTAATCCTAAAAACTCTTATGTTTTTAAACAACAAAGCAAATTTGATCATTATAATTTTATTGTATGAAAAGGGCCATTTTGAATTTCTGATAATACTGAAGACTCTTTTTGTGTTTCAAATTCCATTTGAGTGAATGACCCCTGAATTTGAATGGACGTTGGACCACTGCTATTTTAGTGCCACTGAGATACTAGTAGTTTTTTTTCCTACATATTCTGAATTAGTTTTTTTTTTTTTTACATCTTCATTTTAATTTTAGTTAAAGTTTTAGTAATTTTTTATTTTTATTTTTTTTTAAATGTCTATATCATTTTTATTTTAGTTTTTTTTTTGTACATGAAGTTAAACTAAATGAGAATGAGAATATTGCTTTGTCAACTAAATGAAATAAAATGAATTAAATTTTTTTTAAGTATTTGATTTTGTTTCAGTTAATGTTTTAATTTATTTCAAGTAACGAAAATATTTTTTTAATTGTTTCAGTTTTGGTTAATAACCCTGCATTGGACATTTCTCCCCCAAACCTATTTTGAATAAATTCACAATTCACCAGTCACAAATAACACACATAGATATATACATTACAATGCAGATATAATATTTCAGATTCATATAGGTGGAACATGCAAATAAATAATCATGGGGCCAAACAGGAAATAATGTATTATTATATATCATTTTATATAACTGTATCTGTACTAAATGCGGTATTTTTAGTGGGTTAGACGAGCTTGGTCAGTACCTGCTCCTTGCTGGGCCACTTCATGTAGATCTGACAGGGTCGCTGCTGAATGGATGGCCTCAGGAAGCTTCAGGGTAAACGGCAGAATATCTCTAATATGAAACAAAGAGAGTCAGACAGACAAATAGTGCGTGAAAGAGGGTAAAAAATAAACAATGGGAGAAAATACACACAATCATTCACTCTTTTCCTACATTAATAGTGACAGGTCAAATCATACATATACATCACATTCAGAAAAAGTAATAATTCTGCTGTTACTGGGTGGGAAATTGGTATTGAGCAGAGAGAGGGCAGACTTTCAGTTTCGATGAGTGGCTTGAAAAAACAAACATCACATGGAGAACTGTTGCAATCTTCTGATTTATGGATGATATCAAATAAATCTTTTGTATTTAGGGCCATATATTACTTCATCCTGTTGCTGATAAGGTGATGGATATCATTGGGTTTTATGAGCAGTGGGTTCATTTCTGCACTCATAGTTTCTTTACTCATAAATCTTGCATATGCTGTCTTTTATGCACACTGTAGCACTGCAGTGAAGGTAAAGATGGCAAGACAGCAATAAAACATTTCATCCATTCCAAATCGTGGATTGTTTTTATATACTACAAAGAAAATGTGAGTGGTTGAGTTACATGCACAAAGTACAGTGCTTAGCGTTAGGGTTGTTCAACTTCCTATACCTTAATAAGTATCAGACATTGAAAAAGTGTTACCTGCTGATACAATAAAAGGCCACAGGACGAAAGAGGTCAGCAAAACTGATTCCTGAGCCCTGTAGAGAAAATGCTAGGAAAAAAGAACAATACACAACAATCAATAAAGGTCAATAATCTGCAAGCATTTTCACAATTTCATCCATCATAACAGCACTGGGACATTGAGTGTTGCCCTAGATTCTTAATTTGTTGGGAATTTTCTGAAAATGTTTTGGGAAATTTCTGAACTGATTCTCAACTTGGCAGGTAAAACGCTCAAAAGCCTTCAGCGCCTTTCAGACCACATTCATTTTTCAAAGGCAAGGAAATTCTCAGCTGGATTGCGCCCAGGCCAAAAACACTAGGGTGTGTCTGATATTTCACAAGGAGAACTTCTTGGAACTGCACTGCTTTAAATGCCTGAAATGCTGCCAGGCTACTATTGTGGCATTTAGCTGCAAATATGCTGCCTCTTTTTTAAACCAAGTCAGTTGCAAATAGCTGCTCAGGTTATTATAACTGATTAACTAACTGTGAAACAAGAGGGAAAAATGCCCCATTCTGACACAAAACAGAGATTTATAAACTGATATACAAAGTGCACGTGTGCAGAGTCAATCAAATTTTGAATTTATGTTGACACAGTACACAGAATTAGATATGGCTAGATGTGAGCAGAGCGTCAACAACAGTTATGGCTTAGTATAAGGGACCCAACATACTGTACTGGTTCTCCTTTACAGGGATGTGAATGACAGAGGAGTCTGAGGTACCATCCATGTGGAATGACAGGACCTTCTTTTGCAGGATAGATGATTTCCACACTAAAAACACCTGGACAGGGAAAAAGAAAACTTTTTTTTTTTTTTTTGGATGTATATGTTTCTAATGCAGCAGTTCTTAAAGGGACAGTTCACCCAAACATGAAAATTCTGTCATCATTTACTCACCCTCATGTCATTCCAAAGCTGTATGAATTACTTATTCTGTTGAGCACAAAATAATATATTTTGAAGAATGTTGGTAACCAAAAAGTGGACGGTAGCCATTGACTTCCATAGTATGGAAAAAATACAATGGAAGTGCAATGGCTACCATCAACATTCTTCAAAATGGAATGACATAAGGGTGAGTAGATGATGACAGAATTTTCATTTTTGGGTGAACTATACCTTTAACCATTTTTAACCTCCCAGTTCTAAAATAGAAGTATTGATATATTGATTTTGTGATTGGAAAGTTTCAAGAGCTGTATGTTCTTCAGTAAAACAATAGTTACTGAGGGGGTCAAAAAGAAATGTGATTTCAGTTTACATCTTGATTTCATGTGCTTTAATTAATTATTTTGCTTTATTAATAATAATGTATTAATTTAAATACTCATATTGAGGCCCCCTACTGGTTGAGAACCACTGCTCTAATGGCAATGAATTTGCTCTTTAAAAGAGTTGATGTGTTTTGAAAAGTATTTGTGAAAAATCTCGATTAAAGCCTCTAGTTCATATTTTCCTGTACCAAAGTTTTCACTGATTAATCACAAATTCAGTTGCAAATATTTTCTATAATAAATTAGTTTTGAATTTTAGTCTCCTTAGTTTTTCCTCTTTAAGGAACAATCAATATTCTGTCATCATTTACTCACCCTTTTTTCCTAGGAGCATGAAAGGAGCAGTTTAGATGAATGTTCACGCTATTCTTTTTCAAATATCATAAGAATAATGTGCACTCGATTCCAAGTCGTCTGAGAGCATACGATATTTTTGTGTTTTGCCTGAATGAGAAATGTTTAGTACATACCAACTGGTCTTTCCAACACACAAACCTACAATTATGGCTTCAGGCTCGGGAAAAGACTCATGAAACATTTTATGATACTTTTTTGTCATTTTTGAAGCTATATAAATCAGCATCCACTCCGGAAAACAGCAACTTGGGCATCTCTTTTTGTATTTCACAAAAGTCCAATGCGGTTGGAACAAAACAAGGGTGAATAAATGGTGACAGAATTTGAATTTCTGTTAACTATTTCTTGAAAAAAATCTGTCTGGCGTCTTTGCGTTCACTCTCTCTAACATATTTTACCCCAGCTGGTTGCTGCAGAAGGATGCCAGTGGCCTCTCGCTGGTCGATGAAAAGCAGAAGCCAGATGGGGTGTGTGTGTATCAGTTTGTCCAACACACTCACACTTATGCTCGTACCTTCCCCATCAACCGCAGGATACTGTAGACACACAGGACTCATCTCTCCGTCTAGACTACAGAGAACAAAACAAGGCATGGGTGTAGAGGTTTGTTTTGTTTTGACAAAAATGTCTCCTATGTCCTTTAAAGGAAGAAAAGGCATTAGCAAGACAGACTAGACACTGGCGCCCTCTACTGGACTCCAGTCTAAAACATACAGAGGTTCTTTGTAAATGTAATGACATATTACAGTACATAAACTTAACAGAAGTAAATGCAATGCATCTATTAAAAGTACAGAAAATATATGCACTATTTCATTTAAATGCACTCTTATTTCGTTTACTGTACAATGATGGTCTAAATGCATTTTTGACGTGTTTGGCATGTGTACTCACTAAACTTAACAGAAGTAAATGCAATGCATTTATTAAAAGTACAGAAAATATATGCACTATTTCATTTAAATGCACTCTTATTTAGCTTACTGTACAGTGATGGTCTAAATGCATTTTTGACGTGTTTGGTATGTGTACTCACTCTATGAGCATAGAAATATCTGGATCTCTGTCTGGATCTCTGTCTTTTCCCTGCACAGCACAAACCATTTGCTGCTCCAATGCTCCCAGTGACAATGCAAACGCATCGACGAGCTGCACATTGATAGAAAAAGTCAAATCTTACATGTCCAAGCAGAAAACATTTCAGTGAATTAATATAGTGCTCTTTTAAAATTCACTTTGGCAACTTCCCCTTTGCTAACAAAGAATCTGACAAAAGAGAAACTGCCAGGAAACCTGCTGAGAACACTGAAGAAAAAAACGGAAAGCTAGAAAATTTAAAATAAAACAAGCTGAAAGAAGCTTATTTGTGTCACTTTCCTGTGTTCTTAAAGGGGTCATATCATGCGATTTCAAGTTTTCCTTTCTCTTTGGAGTGTTACAAGCTGATTGTGCATAGATAAGATCCCTGAAGTTGCAAAGACTAAAGTCTCAAAACCAAAGAGATATTCTTTATCAAAGTTAAGACTCTGCCACACCCCCCTAAAACGGCTCATTCTAACACGCCCCCACATATCTACCTCACTATGTGGAAATATTAGCATAATGCCACCCAAATGTTCACGCAAAGAAAGAAATGATCTTTAAAAAAGCATCATATGACCCCTTTAATCTATTTTTTCCCAACAGGAAATGGGATTTGTCATGGCAACACAACCTAAACGTCACAGCATTACTCTATGCAAGCAACTGCATGTGATTTTTAAATGACATCAGTAGATATGCGAAATAAACTAAAAAATACAAACATGAGAAAAATGTGTTTAAATGTGTTGGACTTTGAGTTATAAACTCAAAAAATGTGTTTACATCTCACAATTACGACTTTTTTCTCTGAATTCTAAGTTATTACATTTTGCAATTGTGTTTTTTTCTTTTTCCATCGAGTAAAAATAAAAAAGGTAATTTCTACTTTTTGTCTCACAATTCTCGCAATTGTGAGTTTATCTCATTCTGAAAAAAAGAAAACAAATCTGAATTGTGACAAACTCAGAATAATAATAATAAAAAAAGTAATAATTGTGGGATTAAAAAGTTTCAATTATCTTTTTTATTGACCTTTATTATCAGAAACAAGCTTCCATGCTCCTGTAATGCAAGTCTATGGGATTTTTGGGCACATCTGATTGTCCACGAGGCAAAAAGTAAATAGTCACCTTTAAATAAATCACCTTTTAAAAAGTAATAGCACATTCCTTTTCAACAAAGTGCATGATTTGATGTAGCATTTATATCCATTGTGCAAATGGAGCAGGATTAGTTTGATACAGGTTACTCAACCCTCTATATTACATACATTAAAATATACATTAAATAACAAAATTATCAAAACAAAAAAAAGGCAGCCTAGCAGGCTGTTAGTGGCATTCTGACCAAAACTACTTTGAAAATGAAGTAATGTTTCCAATATGCCACTATGGTGATGCACAATGTTGACTCCATGTAAATATTTTTAATCACTGTGTGCCAGCTTCCTGTGCTTTTAATGCTGATCTGCAATTATGGGCTATTTTGGATTAAATTGCAGGCCATTAAATGCAGATGAAAACCGAATCAAAAGACAACAGTTCTTTGAGATTCCAATTGTAATTCCTAGTGCTGATACATTCATTGACTGAATGTCATAAAATACAACATAAACTAGGCAAGATAATCTTTAGATGAGCGAGACGGAGGATGAGGACCGAACAGAGAGAGCAATTGTTTAGACTGAATGATAAAATAAAAAAGCCCTGGAGAAGAAGAAGAGATGAAGGACTAATTAAGGAGAGAGAGAGAAAGAGAGAGATGTGAATCTCAAAAAGACACATCTATTATAGAGCGTTTGAATGGTCCTGTCTGGGCAACAAGCCCCTGCTGCAGTCACTCACACACACACACACACACACACACACACACACACACACACACACAGACACACACACACACACACACACACAGTTTCTGTCCATTGATTTTAACAAGGAACACCAGACAGCCAGTGAATGTACGCAGTGGAACAGAAAATGTTCTGTAGGAGAATAGGGATATTTATACTGATCCAAAAACAGTCCCTGCCTGAGCGCATTGGCTATTGAGAGTCTGTAGCACCACCTGCGCTTATTAAATTGTTACACAAATGTTTTAAGACACAAACTGTTTTAAGCACATAGACAGCATAGATTTATAAACTCAGAAAAATGGATTTGGAACTAAACATTATACATAAATGTAAAAAAATTACATCTAATGGAAATCTTCATTTATTGTTGCCTAGAATTCATAAATTTGGTGTTTAAATTGTCCTGCATTGTGTATGCTATGAACATTTATGATGCCTCAAATCACGCATTTTGTTAAGGATAAGTGTGTTTTTATACGTGTCCCCCCCATTATAGATACCATTATAGATACTATTAGATCAGATTTAAAATTTCCATCAGCCACACAGTAAAACTGCTTAATAAAAATCCCAAAGGTCCAGAATAAGTTTGACTTGGGAGTGAGCACTTTTTACATTGACCAGTAAAAACAACACCTTGTCACAGCCACCAAGAAACACCCAAACGTTTTCTTTAAAATATACAAAAATCACAAATGCGGTCCTTGATTGGGTTTCTCAAAATGAAGTGCAGGTTTAGTGTACAACTGATCATCCTACTTGAAGAAAACTACCACTTCTGTCCATCCCGCTGGGTTGTAATGACGAGTTCACTGCCATGTCGCTCTTGTTGTTTTAAAGTCCTGCAATTCAAAAGAGGCATGAGGATCACTAAATAAAATGACTCTGATATAAAATGATCTATTTTCAGTATGACTGATGCATACATTCATACTGTATTTGCCACGCTCTTGTCTCCCTTCGCATTCAGTCATACTATGTGCATGTCTGTGGCATATTATTATGATTACGGATGAAATATTTTGTCTGTAAGCCTGAGATTAGAGTCTAGAAGCTGTAATCATTTCCTCAAAGAGACAATTACACACTAACGGCCCTGTCTGCCTGACATCTCTTGAAACTATATTTTCTAAAGCGATATTTGTTTAATTAGCGTACACAGCACTGAAGTCACACTCACATGGAGACAGATGCAAGCACGAGACCTTAAACAGATAATTTCCTCAAAACAAAATTTGCAGAAGTCATTCATAAGAACATACAGTGAACATACAGCTCGGTTACAGTCAGCAAGTGCAACACTGTGAGATTAGTACAGACACTAGATGTAAAATTACAGCATAATGAGGTTCTACACACTCCAGGTCACCTGCAAAATAGCTTTACTGAACAGGCTGGATTCTTAATTACAGATCAGGGAAGTTATGCTATTTATGAAAGCAGCAGGTGTTAAGTCATACCTCTCACTTTCTGAATTGCTGTATCAATGAAGCATTGTTGTGTTCTTCACACTATTGATTCTGTCTTTGGGGACATCCATAGTCAGGCAATAGTCTGAAGTGAAACTAGTGCGTATGTGAGTTTAAAACACAGCTGCAGTCAAACAAAGACATGTGTGACCAATACATTGAGACTAAAAAAAGAGCTAGAGGTTTATTTAAAGAGTGTATAAAATTCTCTCTGTCACATACACAAGTGGACATTCTCTCTGAAACTTCATGATTTTTAAAAACACTGAAAGAGTTGCAATGTATGCTGGTGGACACAATACATTTGCAAGGCTTTGGCATTGAAAAAAGACTGCATGTTAATTTATTAATTAATTACAAATTATAAATGATAATAATTGACATAACTTATAAATATATTTTTGGAAATATGTACGTTTATATACAGTATTTAGCTTTTTTTATTTTTATTTTGATATATACCACTGGCTTCAAGACTTGACACAAAGGCCTTGAAAAGTAAATAATAATAATAATTTACATATCTTATAAATATTTTTGATGGAAATATTTATGTTTAAATATACTGGTACTATACTGGTAAAAAATGTATAGCCTGAATGCACTGTAAGTCGCTTTGGATAAAAGCGTCTGCTAAATGCATAAATTATTATTATTAATTAATTATAAATATATTACATTTTCATTTATTTTTATGTATCCTAATGGGTTTGAGATTTGACAAAAATATATAAATATATTTTTATTGTAAATATATAAACAATCTATAGAATTAATTTATGTATTTTATGTATATATACATTTCTATATTATACTAAAAATACACTTAATAATAAAAATACATATGTGACCCTGGACCACAAAACCAGTCATAAGGGTCAATTTTTCGAAATTGAGATTTATACACAATCTTCTTTAAAGCTGAATAAATAAGCTTTCCATTGATGTATGGTTTGTTAGGATAGGACAATATTTGGCCGAGATACAACTATTTGAAAATCTGGAATCTGAGGGTGCAAAAAAATCTAAATACTGAGAAAATCGCCTTTAAAGTTGTCCAAATGAAGTCCTTAGCAATGCATATTACTAATCAAAAATTAAGTTTTAATATATTTACAGTAGGAAATTTACAAAATATATTCATGGAACATGATCTTTACTTAATATCCTAATGATTTTTGGCATTAAAGAAAAATCAATCATTTTGACCAATACAATGTATTTTTGGCTACTGCTACAAATATACCCGTGCTAATTATGACTGGTTTTGTGGTCCAGGGTCACATATACCCACACACACCAACACAGAAAAAGGAAGCATGCCTCATTACACATACTCCATTTCACACACCAGTGACATTTACACAAGAGGAATCTAAATAAGTTCCCATATCCATTGTAAGAACATAATTCTTAGTAACCCAAACCACAGAAAAACACATGCATACTTCACGGAAACATTTATCAATAGTCAACGAAGTCTAAAGCTAAAAGTTTGTTTTCTGCAGGAGGGTGAACGCTCTACAGCTCCATACCCTCTTTCACCCTCTTTCTGTGCACAAACACACATATCTTCCTGTTTGTTCCTGTCACTACAGTGCATGGAAGCAATTTAGTGTGAGATATGTTTAAAAATTCCTGACAAAGATGGACCACATCATTGCACTGGTCTTCAGTGCAAACCAAGTGCATGCTGGCGCCATCAGCACTGGAGATCACATAAACAAACTAGGACCATGATTGTACTTTAACTTTGTTGTGGAATATTTTTTGTAATAGTTGAATGTAAAGCAAGCTTGCAAAGATTACATTACAAACACAGAGTTCATATCATGCACTGTATTTATTTTACAATGCTCTCTTCATAAATATAATATATAGGCTATTCATCAAGTACGTATATATTCATATGCCAGTGTAAAAGTCAAATAATACATTTATTTTTCAGATGAGTATCTTTTTTCTGTTTTTTTGTCTAACTAAATTGTCAACTCATAATTTGAAATAGAAAATAATTTAATTATTTTACATAAACATTATATTAAGTGCCATATATACAGTGGGTACGGAAAGTATTCAGACCCCCTTAAATTTTTCACTCTTTGTTATATTGCAGCCATTTGCTAAAATCATTTAAGTTATTTTTTTTTCCTCATTAATGTACACACAGCACCCCATATTGACAGAAAAACACAGAATTGTTGACATTTTTGCAGATTTATTAAAAAAGAAAAACTGAAATATCACATGGTCCTAAGTATTCAGACCCTTTGCTCAGTATTTAGTAGAAGCACCCTTTTGATCTAATACAGCCATGAGTCTTTTTGGGAAAGATGCAACAAGTTTTTGAATACTTTCCGTACCCACTGTATATAGGCCTAAGGCTTTTTTGCCTCAGCACTGAATAATTTCACATTTTGTGCTGACATGTAATTAGCAGATATTTCTACAGGTATTTATTTAACACAATTATCATCTGGCACATGCCAAACTAATATCTAATTTAAAGTAAATACACATTGTTCTTAAGTGGGACATATTCGTCCAACTTTCCGTAATGTCTGATTGTATATCGTGTTATGCATGTAAAATATAGGCATGTAAAATAATAAGTAAATATGACGAATATTAATAAGTTGCAGTCTGGAGGTCTAAACACTAGTTCATGAGGATTAATGAGTGAAATAGAGAAACTTCAATAGAGAAAACAAACAAGCCCAATGCGAACTGAAATAATTTGATCGCATTTAATAACTAATTACACAATGCTATTATATAAGAAAATTGATATCACATAGACCTACCTATGAGTGCTCCTCTCCAGTCTGTATTTAAAGCGACTGCCGCCAGCAGCACATACTTCAACAGTAACTACAGACCAGTGATTCTGTCTCTATCCCAGTTTGACACACGCGCTCACATGATCACATGACCGACGCTGCACGTCATTGGTGGTGTTTAACCAGGGGCACGTTCAAGCTCAAACTGGTGTGCACTGTTTTGCTACCGTTTCCGGTTTGAACGACATGTTTCCTGGAAACGGTGTGCAACGGTGCGCAACGGGGTTTGAGATGCGTTTTCTCTTGTTTGGTGGGTGTGTCAAACATGTCAGCAGCAACATGTATATAAACCACGAGGTATTAAAGAGACAGCTGGCACAATGTAATTAACATCAAAATAAATTCACAAGAGCAAGTATATTGTTTGCACATGTTTATTTACATTAAAGGCAAAATAACTGAAATAATAAGAGCACAAGTATAGATCTGGAACTTCTTTAAGTCTGTCTAAATATCATTTAGTAATCGCAATGTCTTCTATTGTGTGCTAAATACTGATTAATGTTACATAAAAATACTATACATATTTATATATTTTGCTATTGTATTATGGAGTGACACTTTCATAAACTTTTCTATACCCCTCTGATTATATAATGGTAAATATTACAATATCATAGCACAACAACAGTGATCAGCAATAATGATAAGCCTAATACTCACAATAAAAATAATAAGGTCATATAGATCATAACACAGTCTTGGAGGTAAGAAGTGGATTATCCTTCACCTGAAATGTTTGTCTTTTCATCCTGAAATGCGAGGCAAATGTTGGATCACAATAATTAGGAACCACAGTTTCCACAAATCCCTTCATTTGATTGGGATGTTCTCTTTTATTCTGGAGGACAAGGGCAGTGACTGTACCATCGAGCGTATTTTGCAGTATTAAACACGTATTTATACCGATTTCATCAGGCTCCGAAAATTCTTCAAAAAGAACACAAAGAATGGCCTTCTCAGCTGCCATAGTTGCAATGTTTTTGTTTTTGTCAGGGCTGAACGCAGCCCTGGTCTTATGGTGCGTTCAAGTCATGTCGGATAAATCGTATGTACGAGTTGAACGCCACCACAAAGTCGTTATTATGAGTGGGAAACTTGAAATTTTCTTTAAGCCCTGAGTTTCCGAGTTGGGGGCGTGTCAATGAGAATCATGGCGGAATCGATGGATGCAACGTCTGTAGTTGACGGTAAATTTTTGTTTAAATTGATAGTTTAGTGGGTTGTCAGTGACAAGTAGCTACTGTAGAACTGCATGTCTGACAGGGAGACAGAGAGATTGCCAAAGTAAAACATAAATCACAATACTTATAGGTATTAAGCAGTGACATTGTCAGGGTTTTTATTTACAAAAAAATAAGCTTTTTGAATATGGCAGGGTTGTAATATAACAATTAATAACATGTTTTTATGCGATACAGATTAAAGTGGCTTCATAAATTACTTTTTAAAAATATTAAAAACGCAAAACACACCCGATGCGAATTCTTTGCTCTTCATTTTCTATACGCAGAGTTAACTGAGACCCTTGTTGTATTTTCTTGTAATTTATTAAAAGAAGGTACACCGCCATCTTGTGCCAACTTGAACTTTATTCAAATGCAAAACTTAAAAATAAGTAAGCAGGAATGACCTGCAATACTCTTTTGAGAAACTAGACTAGATACATGTATATTTATTAAAGAGCCATACAGGTACCTAGTGGGCAAACCATTGCATTGCAAATGCATTTTTCTTCCAATTTGCCTCTTTACATTGCAATTTAAAACCATTTTCTCTATTTTAACCTTAAATACTACACTAATAGTAATAGAAATATTAGAAAACAATATTTTAAGTGGTCATTAATGGATCATAATTATTGCACAAATAGTATTTAGTACCAAAAGATCTCCTCAAAATATTATTATAATAAAGTAAATATTATTGAACATTTATTTAACTGAAAAATATTGGTTTATATGTAAGGAATATCTGAGGGTTAAATACAAGAAATATATGTTAATGTTGCCTCCATCACTCTCCAGAATAAAATGATACTGTAAATGTCATCCTCGTAATAATCAATGCTGTTCACCAAAAATTGCTGCAAATACTTGTATAGTGAAGCTGTCGTCTGTCATGCTTAAACCCATTCAAATGTATTGACAGCGCTGGTTTGTTTGGAACTACTGAGAGCTAAATGAACCACGTGACCGCGACGCCGGCGAGATCAAAGCAGCATGCAGCAACTGTTTTTCAGTGGCTCTGGCGCTACAACGAATTAGGCCGCATTAAGTGCGCCAAAACGGTATTTGTTGGTTAAATTTAGTATTAAAACTTACAACATTTATGAGCTGAGACTTTGTTTCATATCACAAGCAGGGTTGCCACTTTGGCGTGAGATTTACATGGGCAGAGTGAGAGCGTGAGACAGAGCCCGAAAGCGTGAGAGTTGGCAACCCTGTGTAAATAATTTCATAGAATAACTGCTAAATATCATAAATAAAGAACAACGTTGAAAAGAACAATTAAAGGGAAAAATACAAACAAAAAATGAATACAATGAAAAATGACATTAAAGTTATGTATTAGCATGTTTTTTTATAATTATCTAAATGAAAATTCATTCAATTATAAATATTTTTAGGAAATATTCATCATTAATGTCCACGAATGCATGTATGAAAAATCACATCACCCCCACCCAAGCAATTACCTGTAAATTATCTTTAACTTCTGATATTGGACAACATCCTCTCCAAGTGTAAGACAATCATTATGCTTTTTTATTATTAAATTGTACAGGTACACCTGCTATTCACATTCATGAATAATCCCCTTTTGCTTTTTTTCTACTTAAAGTGCCATGCAGTAAAGCAGGTTACCTCACAAAATCTCCTTTGTCCTTTTGTTATTTACCATATTTAGTAATTATTCTATGAAATTATTTACTCTTTTGTTGGTCACACTGTATTATACGGTGATTTAAATGTCAAACTAGGTCCCTAATGACTGGCACTAGCTCTGTAGTAATAGAAAATAGATTTATGAATAATCTTTCAGATTTGTAGATCTAAACAAGATCTTCAAATATGATGGCATTATGTTAAAAGAACAATAGTACTCAACAGCTATGGAATAAGTAATAATAACGCACATTTTTCTTTCTCGTTTTTATTAAAACCCATCACAGAGATGTATACATTTAAATAAATTAGATGGCATAGTAAATAAAGAGCAACCCCTGGAGCTTGATTCAATTCAATAATAATAAAAACAGCTTATATAAATGCATCAGTTTGGACTGTGGCTGTAAGTGTACCGTGAGGTACTCTATGGTTCGCGTTCAGAGGACACATCTCCCTCTGCTCCGCTGCTGGCGCTGGGGTCCGCTTTCGAGCGCAGAGCTGCCTTCTCTCTGCTAGACTCGGAGGGGCCTTTTGACCGTGTTTTTTCTTTCCGCTGCTGTTGCTTCTCTTGTTTGGACAGCTGAAGCATGAAAAAAGGAAGAGAGGCAAACTGGTTTGTGGTTTTATACAGTCCCAAAACAATTCATGCTGTAATCAGAACTACAGAATTTACAGTTTCTGTAGAAGATAACGCTGAGGCATGTATTTCATTGCGAATCAAAGTTGGATACCAGTTTAGGGTCTGTAGGGCCAGCAGGAGACTCCAGCTGAATGGTCACAGGTCCATCATTTTGAATGAGTACCTGCATTTTTGCACCAAACTGCCCATCTGCAACACAATACAAGTTGTGTAAGTTAAAACCAACACCAATTCATGGTTCATATTTGATGTTTTTAGCATTTCAATTAGGTATATAAATTATTTTTTATTATATACTGATTTAGTCATTTTAATACAAGCGAATATGTATATATTCATAGGCCTACACATAAATCTTATAATGAAAATCACCTTTCAGATGATTCCTTTTACTGGGATTCTGCTTAGTCTGTCATCAGGTATACAATTATTAAACTAAATTGTAAAAAACTACTTTAAATAGAATATTTTATTTAGTATTTTACATTAATGACACTTGTATATAAAAATAATATTAAAAGTAATTTATACATTCAGTAAAAATCAACTAAATTAGCAAATGTTTCCATTTATTTCCCTAAACACACACTGGCTTATATATATTAATTTAGTAATTATAATACAAATAACACAATTCTTAAATACAGTAAATTATCAATTTGTATTATTAATAAATTAGCTTAATAAATTAAATGGAGAACCACTGTTCAGCTGTCTTCTTACTGCATAGTAAAATTTCACATTTCTAAATTACTGTTTGATTAATGTATCAGTGACTTTTAGTATTAAAGGGATAGTTCAGCCAAAAATGAACATTTTGTCATCACATTCACCATGAACACACAAAAACACTTTTCAAAAGATCTCCTTTTGTGATCTACAGGTTTGGAATGACATAAGTGAGTAAAAATGTCATTTTTGGATAAACTATTAATCCAGCAAATACCTTAAAGGGTTAGTTCACCCAAAAATTAAAATTAGCCCATGAAGTACTCACCCTCAAGGCATCCTAGGTGTATATGACTTCCTTCTTACTCCGATTGGATTCGTCTGAAAGAAGAAAGTCATATACACCTAGGGTTGGGCGATGTCTACAAAATTGGCATCTGACGATGTCTACAGTGAAACATCGCGATGGACGATGACATCGGCGGGGGGTTGTGCCCGAAGCCTGAATCCTTATAAGGCACGGAAAACAAATAACGATTCCTAACACAGTGTCTACACCGGACACGAGCGGCGCAGCAAAATACTATAGAACCACTGAACTATAATAGAGATTCATTATATATAGATCAGTGTATAGAACTTATTATAATCAGTAATGCTGTCTACACTGGATGCTGTCTACACTGGATATATTTTTTGCATTCCCATTTGCTCAAATAGCAAAAGAAAAACTCCACGATAGTGTTTTCATTAATACAAATATGAAAAACTTTCGAAGATTTACGATGCTGATGACCGTTAAACGCGTCATCACAGTCTTGTGAAAAGGATCCATCCCCGACAGTAAACTGCTGCTGCATTCTATTTATGAGGTGCTGACACAAATTTCAAATGATTTTCAACGGTCGCTTTGTCGCGTCCAGTGTAGACAGACTTT
>NW_015557156.1:993643-1025507 GCF_001515605.1 Sinocyclocheilus anshuiensis
GGTGCAGGTGTAGACACGGTGTAACGGTTGCCTGTTACATTACAGTAAATAAAATTTCACTTACCACATAAACAGAGTAAAGAGAGATGACTGAAGACGATGGCAAATGATTTGCAGATCCTGTGCACCACTGACAAACATCTAATCTTGTCAAATGTGTGGTAAGTACTGCTGCTCCATAGTATAAACAGACTACGTGCAATCGCGAATCTCAAAAGTGAAAGTGAAACTAAAAAGCCATCGTGCACTCAAAAGCAGTTTCAATGCCAGGTATAATAGCGGCTCCCTGATGCCCGAAATACCCAATGATATAACTGCGAGGGAAAATATTGAAATATATATTTTCCTCCCATCTCCCATATTTATTCCCTTTAGGGGTTCCGCCTACACGTCATTTTCTTTTCCGAACACGGTATTGGGATGCGGCAGATTGCGGGGGGTATTGGGGGGATCAAGATGCCGGCTCAACATCGTGATGTCTATCAGCCATCGGCGATGGACGATGGCATCGTCTATCGGCCCAACCCTATATACACCTAGGATGCCTTGAGGGTGAGTAATTCATGGGCTAATTTTCATTTTTGGGTGAACTAACCCTTTAAACAATGAACACATCCTAATCAGAACAATGAAACCTTCAACAGTCAGCTGGTGTGCCCTCACCTTTGATGAGTTCTGCTTTATAGGCTTCCCTCAGCTGCTCCAGCATGTTGTTGTAGAAGGGCTGGGCCAGTTCAGCCAGCATGGCAGAGTGGAAGTCCGGCTTATTTCCCTTGAGGATACATTGCAGAGTGAACTGACTCACACACAACACCTCCAGCTCTCTGTCCATCACGTTGCGGCTCCAGGCACGGCCGTTCTCATCCTCAAACAGACGCAAGTTAAGAATCTTACGTACCCTGATAAACAGCATCATACAGATCAGACATACAGAAAATATTTGATATGGTCACTGTAAGCAGCATGAAAAAGAAACGAGCAGCACGGACATTCTTCAAAACATCTCACTGTGTTCCATCGAATAAGGAAACACATTTGAAAAACAAGAGAAAATGAAAAGTTTGTAAATGAATTATAATCTGCATATTCGAATGATTTCTGAAGGATCATGTGACACTGAAGACTGGAGTAATGATGCTAAAAATTCAGCTTCGCCTTCACGCAAATAAATTACATTTTCAAATATATTAAAACCGAAAATGGCTATTTTAAATTGTATTAGGCTAACAGTTCACATTCAATTTTTGATTAAATAAATGTAGCTTTGATGAGTATAAGAGACTTCTTTGAAAAACAAACACTCACAAATTCTTTCATTCAGACCTTCAAAGTACTTTTTCACAAGTCAACGTGTTTTTCCCCCCACTTTTCGACAATTCAGTTGATTTTACATGCTGATCAAATTGCACATCCTTCAGAACTTTCACATTCAGTGCAAACTGTTTTTGAACTATGGCCGTTCATCCAAACAATGTCATATCCAGTCACAACTATAGGCCTGTCGCAATAATCAATATATCGACTTATCGCGCAATACATGTACATGACCTCAATCATTTTTGGTGACTCGATATATCGCCCATTATATTTACTTAAAAATTAATGTCACCGTGGTTTTTTACATTCCACTTGTGTCTATGTCTTTTGCAGCTTCTCGTACATATCGTGGTGTAATTGGTGCTAGTTCAAATTTAAAAAATGCTTCTACAAAAAAAAGTTTCATCTGCAGATATGGTCTTGTATCTGAGGGATCTGAGCCTTTGTGCATACGGACATCTGACTGCTAAGTAGTGATTGTGTTTTTCAGCAATAGTGTGCACCCTTAATTTACAGAGAAAAGAAGGTCAGGAAAAAATCTCCATACAAGTTCTTTGTGCATTTGTCTTTTTTTGTACTTGTTACCTTGCACTTTTTGTTAGAAAATGTTTATTTTCTATTTTTTTTCAAGTTTTTTAAGGTATCTAATATTTTAATACTTAATTTCCATGATCTAAATATTCTTAAAAATTAAAAGTTTGTTGTCATTTGGAAGTGTGTAGGCCTTCTTGCATTATTATGCTTTTATATTATGATTATATATTCAGTGGCATAAAATGGTCTTTAAAATGACAATTAATGGCAATTATTTCTGGGGCAATATATCGCACAACAAAAAGTTGTTATCGAGACAGGCCTAGTCACAACGACACAGTCTTTGAAGCAATATACTTTACTTATAGTCATTGCTGTCAATTATTATGTAAATATTAATAATATTGTCCAATCCCAACAAACATGTAACATCTTTGGGATATAACGGAAAGATCACACATGATAATACTTATTTAAGATCCGTGTGTAAATATGTACTTCACTTTGTTTCAGGATGAATCCTGCAAGCCTGGTTTTATGAATGAAATATCTGATCTACGAAAATTAGACCCTGGTTTTATAATATTACTATTAAATATACTAATGAACGAATACAATTTATTCATTATTACTGTATTTGATGTTGTTACAATACACTGAGATTGATATTATTATATTACATATGATCTCCCTGCCAAAACTGAGTTTTGGCCAGACATCAGTACTTGCATGTAGTCAACATCCTTCTGCGTGTCCTCCACTGAGATGCCGAGTAAGACGCAGAGTCCTCTGCCTATGGAGCTGATCTGCTCCTCCCCAACTGCGTGAATGAAGTCACTGTACATTAAAGAGAGCGTAACACCAGCTGCGTACTTAACATGATACTTAGTGCTGATCTGAACAGTTAGATCGACATCTGTGTATATCAAATGCGGTTAATAAGACAGTACTGTGAAGGTGTTAAAGCATGGAGCGCGCATGACAGCAGTGTACAGTGTACACAGTCAAGCCTGCATGTAGCCGCTTTCATTTTCATTTCAACAAATTCACCGACAGTTTGAACAACGAGCGTCCAGCTGACAGCAAGATTTATTGTGAAATGTGTGAACTTTGTGCCGTACCTGTTACGCTTGCCTTCGTTACTCTTTGAATGATCACCTTCATTGTTCTGGTCTCCAATCATGTGTAACACTCGAACACTTTGATCTTCCGGTTTCTACGAAGCCCCGCCCCTCTCAGCGGCTGCTCCGCCCCCTAAATATTTCAGGTAAATATTTAGGTAAAATACATATTTTTTTTAAATTACGAATTATTAATTACTTTAAAATATATTCCTGATTGTAATTTATTTAATTGGGTACTGAAGAAGCATTCGAAGTTTGTATTAAATTTGTGTTTATAGTTTTAAGGACCTTACAATTATTCTCAAATGTGTAAAGTAGTAATGGTATGTGTAGATGCGGCCAAACATTTGACTGGTAGTGTAATTCACAGCTATGTTAAAACTACAACACCACCCTGCCTATAAACCTGTTTTGCCTCTTTGCTAGTAAGTGCCAATTAACATGATTCAAAAACAAAACCCCAAAAATATGACAAACTTTAAAAATACATTTCAATAAACACACCAACAGAAGTTTAGAGTTTTTCATACGTTGTATTTTCTGGGTTCTAGAAAATAAACTACATTTATTACAAAGCTTTTCACTGTACATGACATTAATTGATGGACTGGAGTGGTGTGGATTACTGTGATGTTTTCTTCAGATGTTTGGACTCTCATTCTGACGGCACCCATTCACTGCATTGCGGAGCAAGTGATGTGATGCTACATTTCTGCAAATCTGTTCCGATGAAGACACAAAATCATCTACATCTTTGATGTCCTTAGGGTGAGTAAACCTTTCAGCACATTTTAATTTTTTGGGTGAACTATTCCTTTAACACAGATGCCGTGAACACAATACTCCCCTTTAGATGTGTTGCTCATCTCAAAAGACAATCATCAAATTATTTTATTTACATTGCCAAATACGTCACTGCAGTTGAGTTCAGTGTCACAAAACATTCATTTCGCTTTTTAATTTAAATTTTAAAATATGACAGTTATTATTTTTTTCGGAAAAACAAACAAGCAAACAGTCAGCTCATTTCTCGTCTTCTTGTTTTTGACTCTCTGTAGAACTTCCACAAGAAGATTTGATGAAGTTTAAAAGCATTGTGGTATATGGCACAGAATCCTCCTTATAGATAATTGTGGTCCGAGTGTGGTTTGTTTCATATATCTTCACATTAGGTCTGTTGTCTTCCACGACCTTTTCAACTAATAAAAACAAAACAAAACATGCATTATGTGCAACAAATTTGCAGTTTCGAAATTGACACAACATTGCCATTTATTTAGTATATAAATTCCCAAGCTTCTAGGATACATTTTAAGTCAAGTCTGTAGAGTAATTGAATACTCTCGGTGCAAATGACAGCTGAAGCTATTATAATTCACCTTTGGCTTTGTCGTCTCCGAGCGTGTATTTGTAATATGCGTAACCAAGCATGGTCCAAACACCAACAGCATAGACCAGTGACGCATTCCGGTTCCATTTTACAGGATCTATCTTCATATCTGCAATTTAATGTCAAAAAAGTAGGATATTAAATTGAGCAGATGCCAATATTCACAAGGACGCTGCAATAGTAAACCACTCGTGTTGTCGCTTGCTTCTTCTTCTTCTTCTTATATCTTTCCGGCAGTGTAGACGCTACTGGGCGTATTACTGCCATCCACAGGTCAAAGTTTGCAAAGTTTGCTTATATACAGTCCTGTATTATGCAAGAACTGAAGAACTACCTCAGAGATCAGTTTATGTTTATCACTGTGTCCAAACAAAGTAGTAACAGAAAACACTTTAACTCCAAATTCTGCCAATTTATCAAAAAGTGCTTTTCTTTCTCCATTATACTTCCTACATTCCAAGAAAACATGCCCTACTGTTTCCATATTGTTTTTCAAGGCCTCCCACGCTGACTGACGCGGTCCCCCGTTCCCCAAAACACACGTCTCTTTCGCGCGTAGATTCTTGTCGCTTGCTTCTTCTTCTTCTGGTGTTTTATGGCGGTTTGGCAAACCAGCGGAAGAGGTGCATTACCGCCACCTACTGATCTGGAGTGTGGAGTGTGAATAATTTGAGAATAGGACTGCTCACACTTCCCTGGGGAGTTTGTCGCTTGCTTCTTCTTCTTCTTCTTTATAAACGGCGGTTGGCGTCCAGTTTATTGGTACATTACCGCCACCTTCTGTTCCGGAGTGTGGATCAAACAGCAGGTTCCACTCCCTTTTCCCTCTTTATCTTGCCACATTTGGTTTATTTTTATTTTTTCCCAGATTGTGCATTTCACTTCTGATTTGTTGTCACTTTCTTGTTAGAGAAATGATCGATCAGAACGAGTTTCTTAAAATAGGACCTCTAAAAATAGAGGTCTTCTTGCTGACGCTTTTTATTGAATTCATTCAAGTATGAATTCAAGTAAATTCAGATACTACTAAAATGCAATTCTTTTTGCAGTAATTGATTAAGTAGTAAATAAAAGCATGGGCACTTGGTATCCGTTACTTTTCTCAGCGCTGGCCAAAAGGTACTGGCGATCGCAGCTGTTGGTGTGTACTAGATGAGTGGATTTTATTTAAACATTTCATAAAGATTTATTTGCATGTCAGTTAGCAATCTTTGCTATTAATATTTTTAATAAAATATAGAGTTTAAAAGCACCTGTAGTCCATAACATTACATATTGCAAGCTACTCACCTGCAATTTTAACTAATATCTTAAGATATTGTAATGATGTTCTATAATTATAATGAATTAAATTAAATGTAATGAATGAAATTATAGATCTTGTTAAAAAAAAAGAAACTAAATTAGGTGTCCACATATTTATATTTTATAATAAATGTAATAAAATCATACAACAAATCATACTGCGAACTTTACAGTTACAAATAATGTGCATAAGTAAAAAAAATTTTTTTTAATTGTAATGATTCCACATTTCATCAGACATAAAATCCTGATATAAATAGGTACAAATGCCTCAGTCATGTTGGTTTGTAATGTTTAATTTTAGATCAAGACCAGAGTTTGCACATTCAGGGTGCTCAACTTCGGCTTTACCTTTGAAATGAAGTAAACCTACAAGAGATTTTCACTATAAATATTATGCATAGCATTAGTTCATAATTGTAGATCAAGATAAAATTGGAATGTGGGTCACGAGTCACATTTAAATTCTTTACATACAACATTCATTTCATTATAGGACTGGAGGAACATGACTATAAAATACCGTTTCTCCCTGCAAGTGAGCAGATCACAGGTACAGTTTATGAGAGTCTGTGCAATACAAAAAAAGAACAAACAAATAAGAGGATTCTGGCAAATAAGCATGAACAGGAATTTCAGTCTAAACATGCTTGGGAAAGAGCGACACAAGCAACATGATGGCAGAAAACATTTTCTCTTTGGGAAATCAGATTTTATGTTAAGGTTTAACATGTAACACTTTCTGTTAGACACAAACTAAACTCAGTTAATTAAATAAGCAAACAAACATGACAGACAAATCATAATTACTTGCGTAGATGAGAATTAGAAAACATCTAACAACCGTTTCTCTGGAGGACCTCCTAAACAAACACAGAGATGCACTTTGTCGTGTCAAGGTTGGATATGGAAGTTTTTTCCAGAAGATTAGGTCAAAAGTTCATTTCTTCAGCACTCTAAATGTACATCCTTCACTGATCTTCCGCAGAAAGTTTATGCTGAACTTGAAACGGCCAGTTTCTTGAGATGGTCCATAAAAACTTGCAGACTGACGTCGTCTGTGAGGATTGGTGCTCCGGACTCCTACAAGGAGGAGATATAATATTAGAGATCAGACATTCCTGTCAACACTGAATTCATTTCAAGCACCTAAGAACACATAACGAACATAACACTCGGTCAGAGCTAAAGGTGTGTACCTGGCCCCAGGCGTAGAGGTTGTTGTGGGTCTGGGAGGGGTTGACTTTGGAGAGGAGGAAGCGGGCCTGTGAACCTCCGTGCTCGGTGTCGATGTATCTGGGCATGGGGAAGCGTGTCTGCAAGATCTCCTGAGCGTCATCCAGAGGAGCCTGAAGCAGCTGCTTGAAGTTCTCATACTCTGCCATCTCCTGGTATCCAGCCTTCCTCCACTGAGCGATAGTCTGTGAAGATGAGAATAACACCATCACTAAACTGAACTCAGACCAACGGCATTTAACATTTGAGGAACCGATGAAAATAACAGGTCTGATCCAAAATCTAGTGAGCTGCAACAAAGCATTTGATTCGTACCTCTCCGTGGAAAATCACCAACTGGAAGAAGGTGTCCATCAACAGAATGCGATCAGGAAGGATGCTGCTGCTGTCCAGAAGAACGGGCTACAAAACCAGACAAATACGAGATGAGTGCAAGCTGAATTCCATAACATTCTGTATTATAATGTTGCATGGATGGGTTTCAAATCACCTCTGGAGGGCCGTAGAAAGAGTAGGAGTAGAGGATGGGCTGTATCATTATGAGCGACTGTGTCAGATCCTGACGCACAAAATGATGCCTGTAGTAGGACGACTCATCAGGACTGTTATTGAACACCTGCAGGAATGGGGATCTCCTCAAGTGGAACATGAACTGTTAAGAAAACAGACAAGTTTTAATTTCAGAAATGTGATATTTTCATAGAGGTTTTAATCATACAGTACAATCTCAAAATAAATCATGCATCATTTATGTATTTAAACAGGCACACATTCAATTGCAAAACAGTGTAACTGCAAGTTTGAACTATTCAAGGCATGATTTATTCAATATATACACATAAGTACTACTGACTTTGATATATGTACTAATATATCAATAAATGCAAATTAAATCCAAAATATTGGATTTTGCTGATGTGATAATAGCATGATTATTAAACAGGCTACAAGAGTTTACTTTTAATTAATGTTGGGTATTTAGGCATAATTTTTGCTACATTTGTGCATAATGTGGAACTTTTAATTATAAATACACTAGGACTCTTCATTTGAAATGTCTATTGTTTTAGTACTTCTGGCAGCTCTTTCAAAAAGATGATAAAACATAAATGATGTAATAAAAATATTAGTGCTGTCAAACGATTAATCGCATCCAAAATAAAAGTTTTTGTTTACATAATATATGCATGTGTATGGTGTTTATTTATTATGTATATAAAAATACACAAACATACAATATATATTGAAAATATTTACATGTATATACATTTATATATTTATACTATTATATTTAATATATAAACAAAATATTTTCCTAAATATATACACATGCATGTGTTTGTATTTACATATACATAATAAATATACACAGTACACACTCATATATTATGTAAACAAAAACAAAATTTTATTTTGGATGCGATTAATCGTTTGACAGCACAAAAAAATATAGATAAAATATGCACTTTTACACCATCATCTACAACACATTAGAATATAAACACCATAATGTAAACATGTATTATAACATTTAGGATTTTGAAAATAAATTGAATGAACTGAAGACCCTGTCCTATCACAAATGTAAGAGTTTATCTGAAGGAGTCTGTGTTTTACCTGTGGGTACAGTGAGAGAGATTCAGACAGTCTGAAGGAGTTTGGATCATCTTTATTGAACTGGCCAAATTTCTGACACTGAAACCAAACAACAAACAAAAGTTGAGTGTGACGCAACTTCTACATTCATTATTATAATAATAATGGTTCAATGACTTGTCATATTCTGAATGGAGGCATTGACCTACATTTCCTTCTGAATAGCTGTGATACTCACCAAGCGAATGAGCTGCCTGTCTAGCCAGCGGAGAACGTCAGGCCCCTCCTCTGACTCCGCCCTGAAAACACCGAGCCGGGCCATGAGAACGGCAGAGGCCTCCTGATCAAATGACGACTCGATATGCTGGATCTGGGACTGTGCGTCAGCCCAACTAGGTGTGACAACAGAAAGAACCGGTTTGTCAAGAACAAATGACGCACAAATTGAACACTCAAGAATTTGACTACTGAAGAGCTATTCAGGGCTTAAACTACACATATTTACGCAGCTAAATCTATTTTGAGCTACAGCAAACACAAATAGCACATGGAAACATGAGATATGTTGACTTTAGATAACTCCAAGGACTTTTTGTACCACATCAAAGTTGACTTTAACAAAGGAAAATCTTATGAATGAAAAGAACCAACCAAGACCTTGACTTTAATATGATATCGACTGATAACAGAATTTCATGAGGTTGAAAGCTGAAGCTAAGACTCACTTCCTGGCAATGGTGGTGACACGGATCCGCCGCTGTGTGTTTGAATGCTGGTATTGCGTAACAAACTGGATAGCTCCTCTTCCACCCTGAGGAATCGGGGCGTTGTGCTACAAAAATATAACATACCAGTGTTATTGATACATCAATGTAAATATAAGCTCTCACACCCAACTGCATGTACAATAGAACTGATAATGATATAACAATATACCTGATTTACTACTTCAAAGTACAGGGCCAAGGTGGTGGCAGGCGTGAGACTACAAATCTTCCACTGACATGTTCCTCCGACACCCATTTCCTGTGAAAAAACGAGACATTCTCACATATGTGTACACATGTGTGAAGTCCTATTTGGAATCCATTGCAAAAGCTGGCATGAAATGGGAAGCTGCATGCTTGGCACTTACATTGTCTGAAACACAGGGTCCTTTTGTGTTGAGAGACACACATGGCCCGATCGCACCAGATATCTTCAGCTCTCTTGAGGTCTGAGAAGAAAAAGGCAAAAAGGTTTAGATGGTTGAATATGACTCTGGGTAATGTCATAATTTACACTACTTTTCAAAAGTTTGGGGTTGGCAAGATATTGCAAGGTATTTTAAGTCCAACTATTTTACCTTCACTTCCAAAGTACCACCAAAAGCCATGCGAAACTCTCCATTGTAGTCTTTGCTGAAGACTCTTTGGAAGGTCTGCTTGAAAAGAGATGTGTTGAAGGAATCGCCCATGACAACGTGGCCCCTAAAACAGAACAAGAAATATTTAGGAAATGTATCATATTTCCCTTTAATCACTTGGCGTCAAAGAAACAACACGTTGATATTGTGTTGATACCCTGTGAGGTTGGATAGACATTTAATCTCTAGCAGTCCCGTCTGATCCAGTGCACAGGCGTAGATGTCGACGCTGTGTCCGTTTACTGCTGCACGGTTTGCCAGAGCCTCATAATACTAAATACACATCAACAGGAATTCTTAATTAGCTTTTCACAAATGAAACCGGAAACTCATAAATGTAAAGAATTCATCACCAGATCGTTATAACTCAAATCTGTAATCACCTTAGTGGCCTTCTTCAGATGGCGAGCATTGTCTTTCTGGATGTCGTGCCAGGAGCGGATGGGGGTCTTCAGTTCATCTCCCACCACCATGCCGGGCCCCTGTGTTGGGGGGCCACCAGTGAACAGCATCACACAGGCCCCAGTGTTAGGGAAAGTACCCTACAAATAGAATGACAGAGAGACAATGAATAAAATGCTAAAAACTTGATTTAGTTTATTGTCAAAGTGTATATTTTAGTATTTTTTCCACAAACTTTATTGGTGTCTTTTAAAGGGAATAATGCAGGCTAAAGTTAAATCAGCCATGCTAGACTTATTATCAAACAAACTCAAAGAGTGCAGTAGGTAGTCTGTTGTTTCCTATCTTGAGAGTTATGTAAGAATAATGACTGGGTCGAGTACTAGGTACAACTGTTCTGATATGACATGACAACTGAAGTGGACTTTGAATCTCACAGCCAGCATTACTGACACGTTGCCAATTTGAACTCACAGCCAGACCAGAGTTATAATGAAAGGAGAAAAATCTCTGCAGGAATTCTCAGGGCACTGAACATTGGTTCAGTGAAAATATGCAAAACTGTGCATTTCCTGAGTTTTATCCATACATCCAGCTTTTTAAATTCTCTCCTATCTCTCTTTGGCCAAATACAGATTTAAATACAATACAGATTTATGCCATAAAAGATGAGCTTTCAAATGAATAACGTCCTGGCTGTACCTCCAGTAGTCCAATAGCAATAGAAAGGGCAATGCCCGTGGAACGGAGAGGTCTCTTCCCCTGAGGAACAGGCCAGGGGTCTCTCTGCAACTCCCCCAGAATGTCAGTCAGGTTCATGTCTACTGCTTGCACAGGCTGCAGAAATCTAAAACAGGTGCAAAGAAAATAGAAAATGAGCACAACTGCCTTTCAAGTAAATCATTTTCTTGAGACTCTTATGTAAGAGCCTCTGTTCACTTCTAATGTGCATGCTAAGGAGAGTGACGTATGACCATCTCATACATGCAGGAAGCAGCAGAGTCATGAGGGGCCAGTGGTTTGCCTTGCTGTCCAGAGGTGGCTGGCTTCATCAGTCCCAGCATCTCCTGCAAACAGATGGCACACTTAAACTCTGCTTTACATGGTCGCTTTTTGGCTATTTTATAGATTTAGGAATGGTAAATCAAAACACAATAAAGAAAGATCACTGACCTGTATCTGTTTGGCCGTGAGCTCTTTTGTGCCGCGGAAGACGTAGCTCTTGGCGATACCTTCGCAGCTGAGCTCATGGACCTGAATCATGCGGCCGAAGGTGATGAGACCCACCAGGGCATTAGGTGGCAACAGACTCAGAGACATCTGAAGGGATTCTTTCAGGGCCTGGAGGTCTTCCTCCTCCAGACATGTGTCCACCACATACAGGAAGATGAGAGGGGTTGGAGGTCCACGCTGAAAAGAAATAAATCAGGTTACATAATGGTAATTCAAATATTACATACTGTTATTAATTGATAAATACTTTCATTTAATTCATTTATTCTGATACATTTTAAATAGTAATATATACATTACTGGAGTTAGATATTTTAAAGAAAAATGAAAAGTGTCAGTAAAGACATTCATAATGTTACAAAAGATTTTGTATTTCAAATCAGTTCTGTTCTTTGAACTTTTTATTCATCAAAGTATACTGAAAAATTAACAAGTATAATAATACGAGATGTTTATTGACCACCAAATCAGCAAATTAGAATGATTTCTGAAAGATCATGTGACACTGAAGACTGGAGTAATGATACTGGAAATTCATCTTTAATATATATTTTTTAAAAATTAACAATATTACTATTTGTATTGCTTATCAAATAAATGCAGCCTTGGTGGGCAAATAATTATCTTGAATGGAAGTGTATACAGACCTTTAAATTTCAAGTAAAACTATTTATTTAAACTATTTAAAAATCCTGTCACTTGTCAAAACACACTGAACACTAGCTTCATGACACTTGGCTTTTGACAAGCAGCTATCTGTGAGCTAAAGGAGTTGTAGTTAATCTATATGTTTGTGCAGTAAAGTATGCCTATGTACAGTACAGAGTACACAGAGTAAATGTAAATTTACCTGCACTATGTACTCAATGGTGGAGAACTGAGGCATTAGTTCTGCGGGCTGATTCACTTCTGAAATGCCTGCGTATGATGGAGGAAACTGTGAAGAAAAAGATTCATATTTACTCACAGTGACGTTAGAGAAGCACATGGAGCAAATCCAAGACTGAAAATGAGTTTCAGTAATGTATACTCACAGAGTTCCTCTGGAAGCAGAAGTTGCAGGCCCATATCTTAGCTTTGAAGTCCACTTGACTACAAAAGGAAACCAAGCGTTAAAGGTGCTAAACTTTTCTATGACAAAGCCTTTTCTAATGTAAGTCATTAGCACACAATGAGAAACAATTGTCTTCCTTTAGTCACAGTGATTTAAGGAAACAATTAGCAGTTAACTGACCTGATCCAACTAACATAACGATGATAATGTTGGAAAGTAACATTTAAAAAGCTCTGAAATAATGTAATTAGCAAGTCTGTGGAAGTCTAGAGGAAAAGACCAAACCTCCACTTGAGCAAAACACTATTTTACTAACCCTAAAATAAAAGGGTCAACATTCAAACCAGGCAAAATCAGCTTCACCTAAAACACTCTAAACCCCCTTTATTGTGTTTATAAAATGACAGCAACAGCAATATGATTAAGGACACCAATGTTTAATTTAATAAACAGGAATTAACTGTTCTTAAGTGTAAGCTGATATTCAAAGTCCATTCCAATTCAAGTCCACCAACTAATCAATAATTCAGATATGCAAATCAAATGTCATCATGATGTTTATCTATACTGACCACACGCTGTACAAACAAACAGAACTCAACACTGCTTGGAAAAGTGATTCAGTCCTTACCAGAGTGGGTTGAGTACGGCTTTGCAGTTGGCCCGGCTGCACAGTACGGGCTCGTACTGGACCGGAGGCAGGTCCGGTCTCTCTTTGAGAGGAGTGTAGAGGCAAGAAACAGGAACCACTAGCCGTGTGGCCTCCAGGCGGCTGGAAGGCCAGAGGTTCCAACTGCAGCGTACTCCATCACGATCTTCGTTCTGTTGGATGAACTCTTGGTAGGTCGCCATGACAGTGTGAACTGTGAACGACCAGAAACAGCGAAATGAGTAAACAGTGAGCTGCGAAGTCTTTTTAACCCTAAACCACACCAAACGGGTTGTGTCTCCAAAACTGGACAAGTAGGATAGCAGAGACTAAAATGAACAGCAAATACTTGAGTGACAAGAACAATTTCGCCCATGTCAGCAATGTGAGTGGAAAGTGGATTCTTTTATTTTTGTTCATAACAGAAGGAATGTTCACGCAACTGACATCTTTGAACAACAGCACTTGGCATGAGTGGTGCCAAGCCCAAAACGTCATTAAGAACTTGTTGATTAGAGATATGCGTAGATGTGTTGAGGAGCAAAACCAGATACTATTTTTGAGCAGAATGTACTACTGCTGGGACACACCTGTCCTAGAATACCTACTCAACTCTAGTCACAGGTTTGCTGACTAAACACAAAGCACTTCAAAGTATTAGAAAAGACTTTGGCCTCTGATAACCCTAAATCAGAGGGATCCCTGGAAATGCCTGCCCTAAACACTAAATAATGGTCCAATACCTGTATTGACTGTTTGGTTACACAATGATAGAGTTTCCAGACAGACATGAACTCACCGTTCCAAAAGACACTAGACTGGCTGTACATGTCAAAATAACATACACAAAATAACAAAAACCTGATACAAAATACTAAACGAGTCCAACAAATTGTTAAGCTATGGTCAGCACACTAGACAACTTAATAACAACTGACTGAAGGTTCTTAAATGTATTACACTGGTGTTAACATATTGTTATTAATATATTACTTTACAATAATACACGTTTTAGTCAAAATAAGAACATCGTGATGACGTCGCGCGTATATATACACATTGCAGTGGACAAGCTCGCGCTAGCTAATTCCATCACACTCTCAATACACCACAGAAAAAGAAAGCAGAGGAAAAGCAAGAAATAAGGCAGTTATATTATTAAAAAATATAGAATATCCCGAACATTAACGTCAAAACATACTACTAAATACACCCGTGTAACCCGTACACAGACAGTAACATTATCGTTACTGACTTCCGCTGACCTAATCCGGGGTCTGCGGGTTTAAATCTAACACATCAACGAACCCCGATTCTACTAGTAGAACACAACGATAGACGTACCTTTTTAATCGATGAGGCCTTAATAAATAAAATATGATAACCGCAATCACACGACCATTGAAAGTGAAAATGACTTCGTCGAGCAGGATTCGTCCGCAGCCGGTTCCTGGAGCTCCGAAGAGTGACGTGTTACTACACACTCCGTGCGCCACGATTGGCTGCTTCCGCATGACGTCAAAGGAGCGTTCCGCCGCAGTGTCGGATTTCTGTGCGTAGATGCGCTGCGCGGTTTCTATAGCAGCGTTTGATGCAAATGAGTTCTGCGTAAACACCTGCGACGTCAAATTTCTCACATACTTTCAATACGGCTAAACAATATGTTGACGGGTTGTGAGTCGTAACAATGCTTACATAGGAACGTATTATATTATATTATAATCAAATTAATATAGATGAATTGAAGAGTATGCTATGCATATTTTGACCATAGGCTGTATCGATTTTGACCAAGCAATTTTTGGATTAAAAAATATTATTTTTATTTACTACTATATTATTACAAAATTTGGATTTTTGTAATAAAATAGTAGTATAGCCTACACACAATACCGTTGATCTGAGATAACGTAGGCTATTATATTAAGATAACAAATAATAAAAATAAAAATACACATAGGCTATGCATGAAATTATTACTGAACTCTGTTTATGAATATTCATGAAATTTAAATAGATATTATAAAAAAAGGATGGATGGATGGATAAAGTCACAATACAAAGAATCTTGTTTAATATTTTATTTATTTAGTCATTTAGCAGACGCTTTTATCCAAAGCGACTTACAAATGAGGACAATAAAAGCAGTATATGTAATTTAATATGTTTAATTCAGGGTCAGGCCAAACGTCAAAGATAAAGTGTCACTGAATGTGGCAAAGTTAAATAGTAATTTTAAAAAAAGGTGTCATTTGACAGTTAATAGGCTATATTTATATTCTTTTTTATTTCAGGGTAGTTCTGTATTTTCTGTCTCAGGGGCCAATGTATGCTTTTTAATGAAAAATTACATTAAAAAAACGTAACTTTTCTAAAATGTGAAAGAGGGTTTACATCAAAATGTTCAAGGTAGACAGTATAGAGCTGTGTAATCAAACGTATGTATACAGTGAATGGCCTTAGTCATGCCCTAATTACATAATTACCTTACCTTAAGTTAATGTCTGAAACATTATTGTTTCAACAGAAGGAAAAATGTTAGCATATTCACCTGTAGTACCTCAATGTGTCCATAGATGGCGACATTTAAATGCAACTTTAGCAGCATCACCTCTTGGCAACTCACACACACACAAACATGCACGACACACAAGCAGAGGGAAAGACAGACAGAGAGAGAGAGAGAGAGTTTACTCAGTCGCTGCAGTCACGCTCATTTCTCCGGAGCTCTGGCTGAGGATGCTGCCGTCTCTCCTCCTCCATCTCCATGAGGATGCTGGAGCGCACAGAGGCGGACGGAGGCGAGCGCATCGGGCCGCCTGAAACCACCCATATCTCACCGGCTACCCATTACCGACACTTTTCCAAACTTACAAGAACTATGAATGGGAGTCGATGCTGAATAATCTGGGCGGACTTGTTCTGTATGCCGCCCTTCCTTCTACTCGTCAGCTGCATCAGCTGTTGCTTTGGGAAAACTCGAGGCGACTCCCACTCTAAGGGCATCGGATACGGGCATCACTCCACGATGCGTCCTCTGTATCCCTGACTCCTCCTAACACAGCGGATGCTGCCTGCCTCATTAATATTTGATCAGCACCTGGTATCACAGCAGCAGCTCGCCACTTCTGATGGAGAAAGCACAATCTCTACAAGCACAGCCTGGATCCAAGGCGCCAGAAAGTCCAGCAGAAGACATCTCCAACCTCACGGATGAAGAGCTCCTCCAATGGAGCAAAGAGGAGCTGGTGCAGCGACTCCGAAGTTCTGAAGCCGATAAAATGAGCGTCATTCTGGATCACAGTAATCTGATTCGGGAGGTGAACCGCAGCCTCCAGCTGCATCTGAACGAGATCCGGGGGCTGAAGGTGAGCAGATGAGATCATGGGTGTCTGGAGCACACCTGCGCTCTCTGAGGATGCGCCAGAAGCACCTAGGTGCACATCATTCTTCTTGTAGGAATAACGCCTTGAATATTTTCTTGCTGCATTATATGCTTTTCTTCTGATTAAAACGAAAAGCTTCTGGAAAAAAAGAAAAAACTTTACACTGATATAAGCAATGAGTACCTTAGTTTTTTTTTTATTATATATTTTTTTATAATTATTTATCATTTATAATTTATATTTTTTATGTTTGAACTGTAATGGTAAAACACCTGTTGTACATGAATGTGAGCATTTCCCAATTTTTAACCATGAATGTTGTATATAAATAAACATTAATATAATAATGCACAATGTTGTACCCTTTAAAGGAACAGATAATCAAAAAATACATTATTATTATTTTTTTTAATTTCAGCTTTATGTCATATAAAGACAATTCACAGTGACCACATCTGTCAAGTTCCATAAAAATAGTCCATATGACACTTGCACTTTATATAAGTTTTTTTGAAGCCATGCAATATAGCTTAGTTTACGTTCACTGCAAATATTTTGAAGCTTTTTAATCTCAGTTCAAGTTCAATCATCATGTGTCACGCAAAGTTTGGTAACATTGATGCCAAATGCATTTGGTTCTCATGTGTGTCAGGTGAGCTGTTGCTTTAATGGACAAGCAGATTTTTGTCAAATGTGGCACCTAAGAGAAGATCATAGCTTTAGACTGTTCTATCTTCGATCAGTGACAGAAATACACGAGAGCTCTGCTTGAACAACCCCTTTTAACTACACTTTAGTCTCATAATGAATTATTAAATCAAATAAATGATATGATATAGTTTGTATGGCCTCAAGAATTGTCCTTAAATAGCAACATTTTAAAATATGTAAACACTTTTTGTATATTTTGTTTTCCCAATTGTGATGAAGGAGGTAAACCAGAAGCTGCAGGACGACAATCGGGAACTGCGAGACCTGTGCTGTTTTCTGGACGATGACCGGCAAAAGGGCAAGCGAGTGTCGCGTGAGTGGCAGCGTCTGGGCCGCTTCAGTGCCAGCGTTATGCGTAAGGAGGTGGCACTGTATCTTCAGAAGCTGACAGAACTGGAGCGCAAGCAGGAGGAGGTCATTCGGGAGAACCTGGAGCTTAGGGAACTTTGTCTGCTGATAGACGAGGAGAAAGGAGGCAGCGGAGGGGAAGGAGGCCAAAGTGGGACAGGGTCCATTGGGTGTCGCAACTCCATTGATAGCCAGAGTGGGCTCTTGGTACCCGGCTTGATGCGGGACGTGGGGGACGGAAGCAGCACTTCTAGCGCTGGAAGCGCTGACAGCTCTGAGCATCCACACCATAAGCAGCCACAGCCACCGTCTAGCGGAGGAACTGGGAATAAAAGCCCGGAGATCCAGAAGGCTCGTCCTGGGAAAAGAGGGGAAGGAGATCGGGTGGAGATCTCCAGCCCTGACCCTCCCGTCCGGCACAGAAGCACCAGCCTGGAGTATCCCTTCGTACTGCCCCAGCCCTGCCGACCACGCTGTGGCTCCATATCTGTGCCTGACCATCGGCTGATTAGAGGGCTTAGTCCAGAAAAGCACGGTCGATCCCTGGGCCACCGGAGCCCGGAGACTCATCCGAAGCACCATCTGGCTCCAGGACAGCCCATGAGTCCTGAGCTCTACTGACCATCGGCTGATTAGAGGGCTTAGTCCAGAAAAGTACGGTCGATCCCTGGGCCACCGGAGCCCGGAGACTCATCCGAAGCACCATCTGGCTCCAGGAAAGCCCATGAGTCCTGAGCTCTACATTCAGAGGCACAGGGGCAGCTTAGGAAGTGGGCCTGGGAGTCCAGAAGCTAGACACCTGCTGCTAGGAACATCAGAGCTCCACCATGACAAAAGCAAGCTGGGAGGAAGTAGTCCTGAGATGCTGAGGCACCAGTACAGCATGAGTCCTGAACATGGGAAGTTTGGCAGCCCTGGTAGGGAGATGTCACCTCGGAGATTGGCAGGAGAAGAGCTGTCGCCACACCATCGGAGCCTTTACAATGGCGTGAATGGTGGGTCTGACTTGCAAAATGACACATATTTGAAAACACCGAAGGTGTGCTTTTATGCCTGAGAAATATTTCTCCTTTCTCTATTTCTATCCCACATTCACCATAGTATTAGCTAATACGCCAAATATATGATCTGATAAATGGTAAAATGAGAAACAGAACTTTAAGAGGTCTGATCAAAAAATGTGCACGTTCAGAAATGTCCTACGTTCAACTTCTGAAGTCGTGATGATGAGTTTATCACGTTCATGTGCTTTGCTGTTGGAAATAATAGGAATCATGGAGGATGGCAAGTTTATTCTTGCGTATTTCTTGGGGAAATTTTATTTAAGCCAAAATATAGAGAAGATGTTTAGTCAGTATCCAACAGATTTTGAATAAAATGTAGTATCCCATTTATTGGCAACCATATAAACATTACCCACACTGTCTAGATGAGGGGTGTCCAATCCTGTTTCTGGCACTATCCTGCAGAGTTTACCTCTGAAACAGCCTGAAACAGCTAATCAAGATTACTAGATACATCTGGTGTTTGGACAGGTTGGAGCTAAACTCTGCAGGACATCAGACCTGTAGAAGTAGGATTGGACACCCTAATCTAGCAATACAGTGTCAAATAAATGTTATAAATGCTGTGTAAAATACATACAATATGCATTAGGTTATTTATACATTATCCATGTTTAAAGTTTATGGCCCGCTCAACTCTGAAACTCGGGTATCAAAATTATCTCGGAGTTTCCCAATCATAAATATGGCTCCTGAGGCCATTCATGTCCAATTTCCAATTTCCAATAACTCCAATAGCACGTGAAGGCAGCATAACCCTGATGTCTGATGATTGCTGATGTCGAGGTCTTTGCAGTTTTCTTCAGACTAGCCTGCCACCCACAGTCAGATTGCCATGGACTCTGCTGAAGTTACTCATGATTGGCTCATCCATCTTGAAACACAGTTAATTATTTCTCCAGAGACACCAGACCTATGCCTGGTATCAATGAGTATCAAATCTAAGCAAGATCCATTCATCACAACTCCTCTCCTGCGGCCTCATGGAATAGTAAAATGTAGCATATACATACATAGCAGGGAATTTGGCATATTCAGACATAACTCTAAGTTTTGACTTTTTGCTGCTTTACCTAAGTTCTTTACGAAATTGCTAGCTTATGAAATAAAAGATGTACTGACTGTTCAAAATCCCATGATTTTAAATAAACACACACAAACACACATTCGAGAAATGGTGCAAATCAAAGGCACTAGGCAGCTATGTGCAGATCCCACAGCTGCAGATAACGATTTCTATAGGAGAACATGCTGAGTAGCCTATAGTTCACACCGCCCATAAAACACTCACCTCAAGGTGAAAGATGTGACTCATTTTGCATTCATTAGCTTCAAGAAATGCCCCCTTAAGATGAAATAAGAACCAAGAAAGAGCAGATTGATGTCCTGATTTAAATAACTCAAAATACAGAAGAACTTCTTTAGCTGACTCTCGACAGTTAAATTAGCTTCCCTCATCTTTTCAGAGAAGATTTATTCGTTACATTTATGGTAGCACCTTCCTGGTGACAAAAAAAAAACATTCTCTTACTTGACAAGGTCAAAATTGAAATCGATAATAGTTGTTAAAAGATATTAGCTTTACAAATGGCAAAGAACCTCAAGAATGGCTTTCAGCTCAGCATTAACAAAAAAAGGTAATTGCTAACAAGTCAAGATGATTGTTGTTGTTGGATGCTGTGGTTTCAGCATTGTCCTACGTGTCTGTAATGCTGCTGTAGACATTTGTCACTGTCACAGCCTGCTCTGGTGTTGGTCCCAAAGGGAAAACCGCACGTCCACTGACCCTGTACACTTCCACATCATCCATATCTTCCACTGAACGACCCTAATGCAGCTCTGAAATGCTTTGCGGTGTTGATGATCTAATAGAGCAGTGGTTCCCAACCCTGGTCCTGGAGGCACCCCAACACTGCATGATTTGCATGTCTCCTTTCTCTGACACACCAGTTTCAGGTCTTGGAGTCTCTACTAATGAGCTGATGACCTGAATCAGGTGTGTTTGATTAAGGAGACATGCAAAACATGCAGTGTTGGGGTGCCTCCAGGACCAGGGTTGGGAACCACTGTAATAGAGTGTGTGTAAAGTATTGGTTTTAAAGGGGTAGTACACTCCAAATCTATAAACATTTTCTCACCCTTATTTAATTTAAAACCTTCTGTAGAACGCAAAATAAGATATTTTGAAAAAAAAAACAAACTTTTTTTTTGTCCATACAAAGTCAATGAGGTCCAATTTAGTTCAAAATAATAATAATAAAAAAAAAGACACGAGGGTGAATAACAGAATTTTCATTTTTTAACAAACCATCCCTTAATAATGAATCAGTTTACTTTAGTGTGTTCATTTATTGTTTTATAGAGAATCTATCAGCATTGTCAGCATCTACTGTTGCGGTCATGGCACCTAGACACCTAGACTATTTATTTAATTTGTTCATTCAACTGCAGTAAACTGAATTTTTAAGTTATATCACAGTTATATCACAGTTTAACCAGGATTATATCACAGTTCATGACATAAGAGCTTTGGATGTCTATTTGCAGACCGGCATGATGGAAGTCATTACCGTATTGACATTGCATTGTGTAGCTATTAAAAAATCCATCCATTCAAATGGAGTGTGTTGCAGTGTGTGCAGTCGCTACAAATCATAAACTAATCTTAAACTTGTGTGTAGATGAAGTGATGTTGAAGCTCTGGATAATCCTGTAAGAGGTTTTCAGAGAATTATTATTTTTCTGCTTTCTTAGCGTGTGGCTCTTATTCAAAAAGCCAAAGCACATGATTATAAACATCACAGTGACTTTAGCCAACAGAGTTCAGATAAATGAGCATCTAAATAACAGCGTCACAAGACAATCCCTCTGCGTTTTTCGCCGAAATCCTGCATGAAAACAAGCACCTCTTGACCTCCTCTAAACTAATCTTTATGCCATCCTGCTGCTAGTTTTTTTTCTGGGTAAGATGCAGGGCGGCTTTATTTGGACTTTGCATGGGAATCACATTGTACAGTAGCTAATGCTGTCAGCTCATGCCGGAAATTTGGTCGCTGGTTTTGGATTTCACATGAAAGCTGTTTCCATACAGGCAGTACAGTATTTGGCTACACTGAGCTGACAGCATCTGTCAATATCCAGCTTTATGCTGAAGAAAACGTGTCTTGAAAAGTCTGAACATTAAAATGAGGGCATTGTTTTATAGGCAGAGAAAAATGGGTGCTCTATTCTTTGTTTCTCTCTCTATCTCTTGGCTCAGATTTGTATTTTTATTTTTTTGCTGACCCTGCACTATGAACAGATGGAGGGACCAAAGTGTTTTTTTTTTCAAACAGAGCAAGGTTAAAGGACCAGTTCACCCAAAAATGAAAGTTCTTCAATCATTTACTCACCAACATGTCATGCTAGACCCGTCCTGTTTCTTCTGTTCCTCTGCGTTTTTCGCCGAAATCCTGCATGAAAACAAGCACCTCTTGACCTCCTCTAAACTAATCTTTATGCCATCCTGCTGCTAGTTTTTTTTCTGGGTAAGATGCAGGGCGGCTTTATTTGGACTTTGCATGGGAATCACATTGTACAGTAGCTAATGCTGTCAGCTCATGCCGGAAATTTGGTCGCTGGTTTTGGATTTCACATGAAAGCTGTTTCCATACAGGCAGTACAGTATTTGGCTACACTGAGCTGACAGCATCTGTCAATATCCAGCTTTATGCTGAAGAAAACGTGTCTTGAAAAGTCTGAACATTAAAATGAGGGCATTGTTTTATAGGCAGAGAAAAATGGGTGCTCTATTCTTTGTTTCTCTCTCTATCTCTTGGCTCAGATTTGTATTTTTATTTTTTTGCTGACCCTGCACTATGAACAGATGGAGGGACCAAAGTGTTTTTTTTTTCAAACAGAGCAAGGTTAAAGGACCAGTTCACCCAAAAATGAAAGTTCTTCAATCATTTACTCACCAACATGTCATGCTAGACCCGTCCTGTTTCTTCTGTGGAACATAAAATACATTTTTAATAATACACCAGTCAATCTTTTCCATCCAACTGTAACGAGCTTTGCAAACTTCTAGACACTAAGCACCATTAAAAAAAATCATAAAAGTAGTCCATGTGACTCTGAAGCCATACAATAGCATTGTGTGATTGTGAAATATATTTGAATTGATATTATTCACTGATTAACATTAAGTCATTTGAAGCTGACATCGCTGCTTCTCTTATAAACTCAGTGACATGATCATGTTTTCTAGCCTGTTAAATTATATCAGTGTGCTTGTCTAAGCTTTTCTGCTTAAAAACTCTTGAAACTCTTATGCATGTGAGATTTCTTTCTCAGCTTCTTTCACTTCAGTTCAAACCGTGGCGAATCTGAGACCTTCCTAATGCCACAGATAAAAGCGAGGCTTTTAAAGAGGAGACAAAGCGGCCATTACACAACTCCTGGAAAAAAGGCCATTTCCTGATAATACAGAAGTCAGACCTCTTCAGACTCAAACTCTCAGTCCCCAGGGAAGCCTGTGGTTTAGGCAGACCTGTATCTCAATTGCTGTGTGTGTGTGTGTGTGTGGGAGTGTGTTAGTGTGAGCGTGAGCGCTGGGTTGTGTGTGCATTCCTCCGTGACCTTGGGAGATACCCCCCTCTGACTCTGGCTCTAAATTTAGCCCTGAAGCTGACGGCTTTCTCAGTGTTTACCTCCACACATACAGTAGGCAAAGACCTTTCCCCCACTTCCACTAACAGTCTTACAGGTGTCCTGCTGAATAATCAGGTAAACACTCAAGCCCTTGTTAATTTAATTTAATTTAATTTAATTTAATTTAATTTAATTTAATTTAATTTAAAATTTTATTTTATTTGAGCAAAGTTTACACCCTTTATAATAAAAGTTACATTTAATTTTTTTTCAATCTAATTTTATTTTATTTTAGTAAAGTTTACACCCTTTAACAAATTATTGTATAATGATGGTTACATTAGATTTTTTTTAACATTATTTTATTTTATTTTTTTAGTTAAGATTACATAATTATTGTATAGTGAAGGTTACATTTGTGTTATTTTATTTTGTAAAAATTTGAGTAAAGATTAAACTCTTTATATAATAAATCTAATACATTACATTATTATTATATTTAATACAGTTTACACTTTTTAACAAATGATTGTAATAGTGAAGGTTACATTTTAGTTTTATTTAATTTAATTTATATGATTTTAGTAAAGGTTACATTTAATTAAATTTTATTTTAGTACAGTTTAGACTCTTTAACAAGTTATTATTAAAGGTTGCATTTATTCTATTTTATTTTCAGTTCAACTGACACCAATGACTTCAATTATAAAAATATAAAAATAATTAGGCAATAACAAATCAACTGTGTACAATAGAAATCTAATTTACAAATATAAGTGGCAAAAATATGTAAATATTATTTTAAATAAAGTTATTTATTTTAAATTTTATTATTTTAAAACACTAAAAAAGGAACTGACTCGCATGTGAAATTTATTGAATGATATATATGGCCTCCTTGTCTTCTTTAGCAGTATTTAACTGATGCTCAAAAATGTTATAGAGTGTAATAGGCTTACATTTAGGCAGTGGCCCGCTTTAAGCAGATGAAGTGAACAAAAACAGGATTTGGCAAGTGAGAAAACGTCATATAATTCTTGCCCTGTGCACCATATTTGAGTATTTTTATTTCCCCGGGAAATAATATTACAGTGAGCTCTTAGTCACGGGCCCCTAATGGATTGTCACGGCGGGCTCAGCTCAGATTGTTGAGTCATGGCTTTGTGTGAGGATTGTGCGTTTCACAAAAAAAAAAAAAAAAAACTCTGCTTTGCATCTCCACATGTGTTTTTGCACCATGCATTACTGCAAAAACAACTGTTTTCTGACAGGTTTCCTCCATGTATCTCAGCAGTAGCACACAGCAAAATCCAGTTGTTTTTGTGTTTAATATGAAAATAATAAGTTATGTGTGTGATTAAGACAACGAAATCTGCACTACAGTGGAGCCAGCAGCAGGCTGAACTTAACGTGACTCTGCCTGAAGGGATATGGTTTAACACAGTCATGAGATGCATGAATGTGCAGTGAGCTTCATTAGGCAATGACCTTCAGTTTGCATGCTCTGTGAGGGGCATTGTGGCTATCCTTTGGATGATACAGTATATGACATTATTTTAGTGTGTTTAAAAGTGTTGAAAGCAATTTCAGCTGTTTTTACTTCAACCACACAACCAGCAAAACTGAACAGACAAAATAATTAACATTCAGAGAGAATTGCCAATTGGCTATTTTTCAGCATTGAAACATCTTTTTGCCGTTTACAGAGTCTAAGGCCTTGTTCAGACTTGCAGCAAAAATCTCAGAAATTAGATTTTGGTTAATCTTCCATTTCACAGATTATTTTTCTGCACAGTTGTTATGTTACAACTAGAAATGAAAGCATATGGCAAACACTGTCATTTTTCATGCATTCTCGCTACATCTATTGCTGAAGTCTCAAGAATGGTGCAAAAGTGAAAAAATCTGATCTGGTTACATATGACATATTTCCTCTGCAGTGTGAACAAAGCCCAAGGCTGATGTTTGGAGTGGGGCTAAACTGTGTTTTGCATGCAGAATCTACAATTATGATCATTAGGAGTGCAGATGTGTGATTAACTAAGTAAGACAACATCTGTGTTTTTATGGGCAAGTATTTATGAAACTACTTGGAATTATGCCTTTGGATAATGAAATTACGCTACAAATAGGTTGCAGGCAAATGTCCACAGTGGTGAGCAAAACAATAATTTGTTACAAAAATGTGTGAAAATTGACCTTATGATGCCTGCTCTTCTCAGCGAAAAGTGAATTTTGTGATCCCCCGCTTAAGCGCTCCCATGATCTCTAAAAATATAGGACATTCTCCCATAATCCCTGTTTTACGATGATGGAAATGTGTAAGTCTGTCTGCATTTGTGGTAGTGTTGTGTTTGTGTGTGTGTCTGTTATAGAGATGGGAGAGATATTCATCTTGACAGAAGTTTTGAATTTGTACAAATATGAAATCACACATCTTGACCTCAGCGCCGCCTCTCTCAGGATAGACTCTATCTGACAGATCTGAGTCGCCCCACATGGCATAAATATCAGCCCATGAGCTTTCAGGGCAAATTAAACATTATAAGCTACCAGCCAAGAAGCGCAGTGACATTATAAAAGCCCACACAATGCAATTTCAATATTCAAGCTCAAGAGCTAAATGCATGCTTAGGGCATTATTATAATGTAAAGCCTAGTATAATGATTGTTAATGTTAATGGTAGGATACAACAAGAGATTTGGATCTCCTGCCATGTTTCACATAAAAATTCAGCTTTCATAATAAAACGTAGCATTTAAATATCATCGTGATAAGACATTATTGGCAGATATAGAGTGACAACTGATATTTATATGCATGACATTGATTTACATTACAAGCTGTCAGAATAATCTTATTTTTTTGGTCATAGAAATATCAGCAAATGCACCAAATTGTATATTTTTGGTCAGTTTAGCTCTCTTCTTCTCAAACTTTAAAAATTACAACAAGAGATTTGGATCTCCTGCCATGTTTCACATAAATGATCTAAGAATTCAATAACCCCAAAATACTGTTCACAGTTTTTTTTTAGCAAGTAAAAGGCTTTTAGTATAATTGTAAACATGTTCACCTTCAGGTTGTAGTACACGTGTTTTTGCTGTTACACTGTTAGTAATATTCAACACAAACACTTTGAATATATACATCAGTTTTTTTAGAAAAATCACGGTAAAATGTGAGTATTAAGTATTATATATCAGACATTTGATTAAAGTTTATTTGTTCATCTTTCAGTCTTCATTGTATTGTATGTTTTGACCTTCACAATAAAAACTACATAGCTTTCATAATAAAACGTAGCATTTAAATATCATCGTGATAAGACATTATTGGCAGATATAGAGTGACAACTGATATTTATATGCATGACATTGATTTACATTACAAGCTGTCAGAATAATCTTATTTTTTTGGTCATAGAAATATCAGCAAATGCACCAAATTGTATATTTTTGGTCAGTTTAGCTCTCTTCTTCTCAAACTTTAAAAATTGAATGGAAAAAATGCTATTAATTTTAGCCCTTTTTGCTTTAAAGTCAAAATAAAAAGGAAGTAGCAACAGATCTTTTCTCCCATCTGTTGTATGACTGTTCAATCAACATAGATCATGATTTGTTGTATACTGTGCAATAGTGTCATAAGTGTACTAAATGATTGGAGGAGTCCTGCATATGTCACATATGTCAAAAGTCTCTGTTGTTTTCATTGGAAGGCCCAGTTATGACATTTTGATTGATAATTATGAGGCCAAAACGAATTAAAAAATGAACCATATGCATGGGTGAATCATAATCACAATACGTTCTCTAACATGCATTTAAAAAGCAGATAGGATGAATCTTTATTCCATGTCAAAATTAATGTCAGCAAAGCCTGATGATCATGTTATCCACTAGTATGATTTGAGAACATTGTGCTTCAATGGACGCTAATCTCAGTCTTGATTGCATGATACTGGGAATCCTTGCTTTTGATTTGTTTCATCACCAAATATTGATTGGATCCTTATCCTTGATCATCCATTTGTGGAGCAGAGTCCTAAACCTCTTTGCCGTTCTTATTATCTGCTGTTTGATCAAAGCAGAGGGCCTATCTCTCTCCAGGACATCAGTTTTGGTTTGTGTTCCCGGTTGTTCCTGTGCTTTATCTCCTTTCACGTTGTGAATGTTTTTCTTAGTGTTTTCTAGAAGTGTTTCTTAGAAGTCCACAGACTGGCATGAATCTTTAATGGCCGACTGCGCATGCATGCCTGAAGCAAATATGATAACGAGATGAGATGAAAAAACAGAAGTGGTGACTGAAACACTATTGATGTCAGCTTAATGGAGGCGAGCTCAGAAAGAATGGATGTGCCATCACTCTATCTGAATGAATATCGAATGACTTTGAACAGTCAGCGTACAGGAAAACTGGCTAACCTCTGATTAGCCTGCCAATGAAAGGTGCACTGGTATGTTGCATGTCAGTTTGTAGCTACTCATAAGAGCAGTCTGAGAATGTAGAAGTGACACTGTGAATTGTATTTAACCGTATGCTCTTACTCTGGTAAATACACCCTCCACAGAGTGAGGTTTCTCAGCCCAAAGGACTGGCACTATGTCTGCTTGTGTGTGTGTGTGTGTGTTTGCATATGGGAAAAGCAGACAGGTTCACAGTTGGTTTAGTCTGGGCAGACATGCAGGAGAAAATGTTGTCGCCAGGCTCAGTAAAGCAGGTAAACAAGAGGGTTTGCCTGTGGTCTCCAGCGTGCAACTAAACCTTAAAAAGAGAAAATAACTGCTCAGGCGCTGTGAGGGCAACAAATTATGTCAAGAGCCTCTTATTTCCTACAGACCACCCTCGGTGTCAAACTTAATGTGCACAAACCACAGCGAAATTTACCAACACCTCTGTGGAAAAGCCAAATCCAAATACTTCTCATTCTGTGCCCGTTGTTGAGGATTGTATTATGACAATAAGCTGCTATAATTCATCTCAAGGACAACAGCAATCGCTCACTTTTTCAGTGGCCTTGGTTTCAGAAGTGTTTTTCGTCCCTCATTTTCTTAATACATTCCTACAAATGAAGGTCTTTTCTGGCATCTACTGTTCCATGAAAAACCTTAAACATCCATGGAAACGTTCCAGTGATGAATAAGGTTCTTTATAGTGGAAAAGGGTTCCCCAGATTATTAAAAATTTCTTTACTTTAGGAAAATTTTATTTTTTTATTTTTTATAACTATTCACTGACAGGTTCTTTTGGGACCCCAAATGGTTCTTTAATAGCATTGCTGGGAAAAAACAAAAACAAAAAAACATTGGAATCTTTATTTTTAAGAGGGTAGGGATTCCTTTTTTAATAAAAAGTTATGAAAAAACAATCAGCTCCAAGTCAAATCATGACATTACAACCTTTGATGCACTGCAAAAAAAGTAGGCTTATGAAAACTGAATATGAAAAAGTTGTATAAAAGTCTTTTTCGACAGACTACAAATGATATAACTGCACCAAAAATGCAGATAAGAAGTAAAACTATTCAACTGAATTTTGCTTACAAGAGTAAAATCACTGTATTTTCAGTGTATTGCAAAATATTCAGATATCATTTTTTTTCTTGGTAACAGCATGGCTTCTACAGAACCCAATTTATCTTTGCTTAACAATCTTTGGAAGGTCTTTTGTGGATTTACATGCTAGCATTAAAAATATATTTCCCTATAGAGAAAATGAATGGTCTTTGTTCTTCCAGATCCGACTGCTGTGCACAAAAACTTCATAAAAGTCTTTTTTTATCTTCACAGCTTTGATATCAGCAGGATGTTGCAGCAACAACTGCAGGAACGTGAAGCTCTGGGACAGGTGAGTTCTGCTCAAATGACTTCGGCTCTGTTCCAAACCCTAGTGAGCTGCCTACATAGACAGCATTTGAAGGCATCACTGGTGTGCTCCTGAAGTGAAGGCTATTCCAAAACAGTAGGCAGCTAAATTATGCTGCCTTATAAGAAAGAGCAACATCTAAGGCAGCATTCTATCCTTTGCTGATGCATTGCAACAAACTACAGTAAGTGCAGATTTTCAATAAATATGACAAAATGACAAATGTATATATAATTTATTTAAAGTATCAATGAAAAGATAGAAAAAAGTGCTAAGTGATTACAAATTGAATTATCTTACCAAATATTTGTGCGTTGTATGTGTTTTTTGTGCTTATAGAATATCGAATTGTTTACTTTAATTGTTTATTGTTTACTTTAGCAACAATATTAGCGGTGATGAGACTCACAATTTTTTGGGGTCAATGTTATTGTTAACAAAGTAAAACTGTATTTTTGTTAATCAAAATGAAGCTGAAACAAAATAAAGTATAAATATTAGATGAAAATCTTAAAAAGCTTTGAAATTTAAATTGAAGTACTAAAATGATTACAACTGAAAAAATGTAAAGCGGAATGACTAAAAAAAAAGAATTACAAAAGCGCACAAATACTTCAACTTAAACTGAAATGAAAATATAAAAAGCTAAATCGATATATTAATAAATACTATAACAGTATAAATAATATTAAAATAACATTCGGGTCCATTTTGTAGCTTATTGTGGCCAAGAACTGCCCACAAAGGAAGATGCTTGACAGACATATAAAGTAACCAACCACATCGTTTGGCAAATAGAACCAACGATGCCACAATTACAGACCAACAAACTCATTGAAATAGTTCTACAGGTCTACAGAAAACAACACGTTGCAGAGAAAGAGAATCTTTCAAAAATCTAAGCACAAATCCAGAGACTAGTTCTTCCCACCAAAGTGCTCATTATATTAAGTATGTACACAGAATTTTATTTCCTGGCAGACTGACCTGCACACCCTGACTCCCGGAAATTGTGAAGCAGTCAGAGTTCTGTCTGATCTGATTTTCACAAGTGCTTTCCAGTTTTGTGTGCAATATGCATGAACAGACTGTGCCGTCTGAGGATGATACTAATGGGGTTGCTGCCTATATAGAGCATTTCAATTTTCATTTCAGTTAGAGGGCTGTCAAAGAAGAGACGTTACACAGCGAGGCACCTTACTATAGTTAAAAACAGAGCCCACATGTCCCTATGGTCCATGCATGTATGCATCCATATGTGAATGAATACAACGGTAGAGGTCACCCTGTCTATCCGTGATCTTGTAAAGCTGCCCAGCAGGGGCAGAACATGGCTTTGTTCATATGTAATAGCTGAAAGGCAGACGTTTATCCTTAGGGATTACTCACCAATCCCATCAAGATTTTCAATTTCTTGTTGTTTGTTGTAATTAAAGACACCAACTTCCATGCCATACAGGGATGATTTCTGTAATCCTCTTGTAAGACCTGTCATTAAATGAACAGTTTTGTCATTTTGTAAGTGAAAATGTTGTCATCACTTACTTTCATGTTCAGACCCCTCCCTGTATTATTTCCTTTCCTCTGTAAAACAAACAAATATTATATACACTGCCAAGCTCCCAAAAAACCCTTTGCTGGAGTTCTCAAGTCTTATTTATGCTTGCTTTCAGTCGACAAAGGCAAGTCTGAAAAACGCTGCATGCACATCATATGTTTGAAATACGGCAGAGGCACTTCAGAAGACTTGAAATATAGAGCACAAGTCGTATGGACTTCATTTATGGTGCCTTTTTGCATATTTTGGAGCTTGACAGTATAAATCACCATCCATTTTACTTGAATTAATAACTAAAGCCCTCCTGAAGATCTCTTTTTTTTGTTGTTGTTGTTTTGTTTCACAGAAAAAAGAAACTAATACAGGGTGGGAACAAAACAGAGGTTAGTAAATGATGGCACATGTATGTATGTAAAGACCACATTAAATCGCTTCAACAGTTTTCTGTCCAGTGTTGACATAGGCTGAATTCGGAATAGCAATCTACTCTTATTATTTCTGCCATATTGCATAAATTGTAAGAGTAGTATGCTAGTATACAATTCCAAATTAAGCTACTTTTCTAACTGCTGGTATTAGGGGCATTTGATGGGACAAAAATCGATGTAGGGCAAAATGGCTGTTTATGTGCGTTATTTTAAGTGCGCTTAATTGTACTGAATGTGCACTTCAAATTTTAAAAGTCTATTTTAAAGGGGTCATATGATGCTGCTAAAAAGAACATTATTTTGTGTATTTGGTGTAATGAAATGTGTTTATGCGGTTTAAAGTTAAAAAAACATTATTTTCCACATACTGTACATTATTGTTTCTCCTCTATGCCCCGCCTTTTTGAAACGTGTCGATTTTTACAAAGCTCATTGGTCTGAAAAAGCGAGGTGTGCTGTGATTGGCCAGCTATCCAGTGCGTTGTGATTGGCCGAATACCTCAAGCGTGAGACGGAAATGTTACGCCCCTCACCATACTGTTGATGCCCTGTCCAGCCGGAGCGACGAGACAAACACATTAAAACCCATTATAAACAAGGCATTTGTTGCATCCAGTGGGGACATA
>NW_015557156.1:1026835-1048941 GCF_001515605.1 Sinocyclocheilus anshuiensis
GTATTTCCTCAGCGACCAGCACGGATCAGCTCCAGGCATGACGAAGCGGATATCGTCCTCTTTTGGAAGACCAAACAAAGTAGTTTCGCTTTCACAACGAAGCACACAGCATCTTCACGACATGCAACAACAATACTGCAGCGAGAATAAAAGTTACGCCTTCTTTCTTTGCGTGAACATTTGGGCGGCGTTATGCAAATCTTCCCACATAGTGAGGTAGATATGTGGGGGCGTGTTCGAACGAGTCGTTTTAGGTAGGTGTGGCTGACTCTTAACTTTTATAAAGAATATCTCTTTGGATTTGAGACTTTAGTCTTTGCAACTTTACAGATCTTCTTTATGCACCAAGAGCTTGTAACACTCCAAAGAGAAAGGAAAAATTGAAATCGCATCATATGACCCCTTTAAAAAACTGCACTTGCAGATAATATAATACTTAATATAATACTTAAAAAGTAAATTTTTTGTGACAGTTTCTTAACACACTTAAGTGCACTTTTAAAAAGTGCATTTTGTAATACTTTGTACACTTATTTTGATGTTGACTAACATACTAAAGCACATGTAAAGCACTTGATTATAATTATAATTTGATTGTTACTGTATTTTAAGTGTAGTAAAACTCAACTTTATCATTACAATAGTATAATATTTAAATACATGACGTACAAGTTTCAACAGAAGTGACACAATAAGAACAGACATGGAAAAGCTCAAAATTCAAAACTGTTCCACAAAGGTAACACACTTTGAATGTTAGTTAGTTTTTCCAACAAAGTGCTCATAATATTAACCAGGTACAGGTAAAGTATATTTTAGTTACCATAAATGCTTTCGACTGTGGACTTACACATATTGCATAGACAATAGAAATAACTATGAAATTACTTAAAAAGTAGTGTACTTACAGTAAGACCTTAATATACTTAAGTTCTACTTAAGTGGGTGAAAAAGCACTCTTAAGTTCAAATAATCACACTTAAAATAAATGTAAATTTTAATACAATTTAATTTAATTGTAAATGTAATTAAGTGTCTGAAAATGGTATGCACTTAAGTATATTCTTTTAAGGCCAATTTATTAGTTTTTCCAACATATTGCTCATAATATTAACAAGGTATAGGTAAAGTATATTTTAGTTACTATAAATGCTTTCGACTGTGGACTTATACATATTGGAAAGACAATAGAAATAATTATGAAAAAGTAGAGTACTTACAGTAAGACCCTAATGTACTTAAGTTCTACTTAAGTGGGTGAAAAAGCAATCTTAAGTTCAGCTAATCACACTTAATATAAATGTAAATTATGATACAATTTCATTTAATTGTAAATGTAATTAAGTGTCTGAAAATGGTATGCACTTAAGTGTATTCTTTTAAGGCCAATTCTTAAGCAAATTCTTTTAAGGCCAATTTGTTAGTTTTTGCAACATAGTGCTCATAATATTAACCAGGCAAAGGTAAAGTATATTTTAGTTACTATAAATGCTTTCGACTGTGGACTTATACATATTGGAAAGACAATAGAAATAATTATGAAAAAGTACACTGTAAAAAATGATTGTGATTTTAACAGTAAAAGACTGTAAAAATGCTACAGTAAAAACCTGTTAACTGGTTAACAGTAAGTTTCCATACTATATTCGGTGAATAAATGTAATTACATTTAATGTGATTCTACAGTAAAATACTGGTTTTTGGAAGTGAAAAAGAAAAAGTCATTGTATAATTTACAGTGAAAAAACGTAAATTGACACTCCCAGAATTCCCTGCATGAAATAACATGTTTCTTTTTATTTTTTTCTCATCTGACATCTAATGTTGTTAAATGAATGTTTATTGCATTATTTCAGTATCATGTGTGTCACCATGATGGGGTTTAGTGTTTGTGTGAATGACACTGTGCACCTTCAAGCTGTTTGTGATGAGCTTTAGTTCATCATGTGACTTTCTCATCACCATCTGTTTTTGGTGGTTATCAGTGCATTACAATGGTTCAAACTAGATTTTAGTACTTATATATGTTGGTTTATTAACATTACATCAGTTAATGAAATACGGTATTTTACCATAAATGTCACAGATTTTTTTTTACAGTGTAGTGTACTTACAGTGAGACCTTAATATACTTAAGTTGTACTTAAGTGGGTGAAAAAAACACTTAAGTTCAAATAATCACACTTAATGTAAATTATAATACAATTCAATTGAATACAATTCACATTGCACAGACAGACGCAGCCAGTGCCAATAGCTGACCCAACAAACTTCAATTTCAACATGTTCAGTTGGCAAAAACAAGTGCCGACCAACGCCAACAGACACCAACAGGGGTAACACACTGATCAGACAAAACCCGACGAACATGCCTGTTGGTGTATGTTCGCATCTGTCGGTGCAGTGTAAATTGACTTTAAAAGCATATTAGTTTTGTAATAAATACTATTTTTAAAGGTATGCTCAAGTGTACTTCTTTTTGTACTAGGGGGACATCAATATTTTAATGAAAAGTTGTACATTTTAAATGCATTTATGGGCTAAAAGTTTATTTTGCCAAATTTTAAGAGTAGACTAGCATGCAGATGGTTTCAAACTCAAAAAATCCTACTTTGGTGTTTTATTGCTGAAAATTAAAGCGAAATTTCTGTCTCCACAGTTTTGATGGCTCCTCTTGACCACGCCGTTGCTTGGAGGGTTGGGTTGACGCAGGGGCCCCTGGAGCTCTGCTCTCACCAGGCAGATATTCCACCCCTTCACCTTGTACGCGATGGGCCGAGCAGTCAGGCTCCATTTGAGTTTTCATAACAGCAGTCGCTTTGTGGACCATCATTTCAACAGGGACTGGAGCGAGACGCAGGATGTTTTCCCCACCTGTTCGGGTGAAAGACGACGCTCGCACAAACCACAGAAACAGACACACCCACACACGACTAAGAGAATCTAAATGTCTCCTGTGGTTTACAGATGTTTAACAGTACTGCATTTGGGTAATCAAACACTCGAACCGTCCCTCTCTCTATATCAGTGTCTCTCTGTTTCATTCTGCGTAGCAATAGTACACATGAAACACAATGCTGTGGCTTCTCTGAAGGTGCTTCCCTGCCCTTGATGTTTATTTATGCAGTTTCTTTTCAACCAAAGCTATTAGAAATATCTCTATTGTTCATTTTGCATCTATGATGGAGTATCAGTATCATGTTTGCTAGTTTTTCCATATCTTGCATTGTTTTTTACATGACTGACACCAGTGCAAGATGTTTGTGTACAGTTTATGAACACCAACGAAAGCCGAATGGACTCATGTACATGTTGTCAGTGATTGAATAACCTCATCAGTGTTTTCACTGATTCTGTGTGTGTATGTGTTTATTGGCTTTATTATTCCTTCCCTCCAAGCTCCTGTATATAAGCTAATGAGGTGTTTCTTCATGTTGTTTTATATACAGAAATACAGCATAGTACATATAGTAAATTAATGGATTAGTTTTATATGCATATAATGACTATTATTTTTGACTTACAGTTATTATTATAACAATAATAATATGAATATATCTATGTGCAAAATATTAAAGGATTTTCATTATGTACGCTTGCGTGACATTTATTATTTGTTTCACTAACACTAAAGCGCAAAGCTTTAATCAGCAATCTGCAGGCGCAGCTAGATTCCCAAGTTGCTAATTCAGTCTGTTTTCATGTAAATTAGACGCGTTCTGCCATTTCAGGATGATAGAAAATTAGTGAAACCATCGGATTTGTTTTTAAATGGTCTTTATTTTGTCATAATATCAGTGAGTTCTCACAAGGCTTTATGTATTTTTTGTGTCATGAATAAATTCATATTTTCTCAACTGTTACACCCCTGAAATCAGAAACTTTTCACTTTGGTTTTGAGATTGGGCTTCAGGGCCGACCTCAATCCGCTTCATCATTTCTCAAGCAGGGAGGCTCCAGTCGGATTTTAGTTCCCTTTCGATACTTCACTCGTACTGCGTCTTGCTTAAGACGCATATGGGAAAAAGCCTTTTTTCTCCTGAACTGAAGCCTATTTCATTCACGCAGTGAAACTGCACGGCCATTGGTTCGTGCAGGGCTTTAAAAACGAACCAATGGCACGGCAGCGGAGCTGCACGAGCCTATGGCGACGAAGCCCGCCAAAGCCCGCCAGAATGGGCGGGGCATCTGGCTATATAAGCGGGCGCTCGCCACAGGATTCTCAGATTTTTTCTCCTTCAGCGACGACTGCGATTCCATGCGATTCCATGCTCGCTCTCCCCGTTGCACTCGGATCCGCCGCAGAAGGGCAGTGAGCTACGCGCTTACTGAGACAGAATGTTCACTCGAGCATGAGTCTCGCTCTTGGCGGGCTTCGTCGCCATAGGCTCGTGCAGCTCCGCTGCCGTGCCATTGGTTCGTTTTTAAAGCCCTGCACGAACCAATGGCCGTGCAGTTTCACTGCGTGAATGAAATAGGCTTCAGTTCAGGAGAAAAAAGGCTTTTTCCCATATGCGTCTTAAGCAAGACGCAAATCAATTGATCCTCTTATTGATGCCAGAAACACTGTTTAGATAAGAACTGTGCTGTGCTTTAAGATCCCTGTTAAAAAGGTCTTTTATCATAGAGCTGCATATACCTTTATGTTCTTTGCAGATGCTTTCTTTTAGTTTCTTAAAAGAGTTTATAGAGTTTGCAATTCACGGTGGCTTGCACCCAGGTTGCAACTAAAATCAAAGCCCTTGTGGGTCTATATGGCTGTGTTTGAAATGTAAAACTAGTGTACTATTCACTGAATACTATACAGAATATGCTGCCTTCTATTCTTAAGAAAAAAAGTGAAACAGTGTGCATTATGCCACAACAAATGTTTCAAACAGTAGTAGACATGCTATAGTGAAATTCTCATCACATTGTGTTTTTAAATTTTGTTGTCTAAAAATGTCTTAAAAGCTGTTAGCCAAATCAAATCATGAATCAAACATTTTACAATTTGAGACTGTAATTATTTTATTATGCACAGTACATATTATATACTGCAGAACCATACTATTTGCTAGAAGATTTTTCTGCCACTGTGGAAAAGGATGTGAATTCTGTGGAAACATCCTTTTTTGGAGCAACTGATTCACATATCTATGAATCAATATTAGTTTCAGTTTCAAACAAACTGATCCACTGTAGACTATATGCCTGATGTGGAGAGTAAAGGAGAGAGAGGCAGCGCAGTGTGATTAAGATGCATCCTTGCCAGTGCAGGCGAGCTGACAGAGGGCTGCTTTCTCAGGTTCCCTGAGCTGCGCCCAGTTCCGCTCTGCTGCATTGCAGTACAGTAAAGGAAAGATGTGAATGGTAGAGAAGTGAGGAGAACAGTAGGTAAGCAGAGATGGCAGAGATGAGCACAGGAATGGTGGAGAAAAGATGAATCTGATCGAGGAAGTCTGAGCGATTAGAACTGTAGTGGGATAAGGAACAGAAAAGTTATGATTAAAGGGAAGGTGAAGTAGAGAGATTGTGTTAGAGGGAGGGCGGTTCGACAGAGGAGTGTAAATTTGCGGTAAGGAGGTGCAGTAAAGAAGTTAAATGTACAGAGGAGAGGAGATTATATGATTATAGGGAAGAAAAATTATGATCAGATGGCAGGAGGTGTAAGAGAAATTATGTTTAAAGGGGAAGGGGGTGCATTATAAGAAATTAAATTGGAAGGAAGGAGGTGAGGAGAGGAGTTATGACAGCAGAGAAATAGGTGCAGTATAAGACTTATAATTGAAGGACAAATGTGCAGTAGAGGGGGTATTATAAAAGGGAAGGAGGCGTAAAAGGTGGAAAAAAGGAGTTATAATTTGAGGGAAGGTGCAGCTGATGAGTTATGATAAAAGACAAAGGCACAATACAGGTGTTACGATTGGAGAGAAGGAGGTGCAATAGGGGAGTAATTGTTTTAAAGTAGGAGATGCAGTAGCTGATTTATGATTAGAGAGAAGGAGGTGCAGCAGAGGAGTTCATAGATATAAAAAAGGAGGTGTAATTAAGGAGTAATGGTTATAGAGGAGGAGGAGCAAAAGAAGTTCTGTTTAGAAGGAAGGAGGTGCAATAGTGGAGTTATGATTAAGAGATTTGCAGTTGTGGAGCTGTGATAAAAGAGAAGGCACAATGCAGGAGATATGATTAGAGGGAAGGAGGTGCAGTAGAGGAGTACTAGTTTTAAGGAAGGAGGTGCAGTAGCTGAAATATGATTAGATAGAAGGAGGTGCACCAGAGGAGTTAATCATTATAAAGAAGGAAGTGTAAATGTGGAGCAATGCTATACAGGAGGAGGAGCATAAGCGGAGTTATGATTAGAGGGAAGGAGGTGCAGTAGAGGAATAATTGTTTTAAAGAAGGAGGTGCAGCACACAGTTGATTTCTGATTAGAGAGGAGGCACAGCAGAGAAGAAGAGTTAATGATAAAAAAGGAGGTGTAATTGAGGAGTAATGGCTATAAAGGAGAAGGAACATATAAGGAGTTATGATTAGAAGGAGGTGCAGCAGAGCAGTTATGATTAAAGGAAGTACAGTTGAGGAGTTGAGAGGGGCAGAGTACAATAGTTTTGATTATTTGGAAGGGGTGCAATAAATGTGTTGCAATTAGACAGTGTAGGAGAGGAGTTATGATTGCAAAGAAGGAGGCTTATAATTATAACTAAGAAGGTGCATAGTAACAGTTGAGTGGATGGATAAAGAAAAAGAGAATAATGGAAACAGAGAATAAAAAGTTTGAAGGAACCTGTCATTGCTCCAAGGAAGGGCACTAGTGCAGTCTGGGCATTCCAACAAGGTCGGAGCAGGTCAATTGCTCAATCTGCATACGGAGCCCAGCACAGAATCTATAAATACTGAGATACAGCACATGATCTGTTTTTGATGAAGGTGGCCTGACTGCTCAAGGTTTTATAATGTGATGGAGACGTCAGTCTGTGAGGAGCATCACACAGAGAACAGTTACAGTGTTTTCTACAGCATGAAATATTTGTTAATTTAAATTTAAAGGTCAACATTTGACATTTTGCCAAACATATCAACTGACTGTTTAATTGTGTTGCCTTAAAAATTTTAGTTGAACTTCAAAAGTCATATTTGAAAGTTGGGACACAACCAAGAACAATTTTTTTGATTGAACCTTTTTTATCTTTTGAATCAAAACTGACAAATTTGATAAGATCTGCCACAATAAATGACATTTCCCATTAAAAAAGTTTTTTTTTAAAGAAGTTTAAAAGGTAAAATTTTCTATAGCCGAGAGCTAATTTACATAAAATGTACACATGGCGGTTTATAAAAGTCTTTCTGAAGGTCAGAATCAATTATCTGTGCCCATTTAAAATGCCACCAAAATTTTCAAACTTTTTTTCAGTTTGTTTGGAATTACTGTATATCTCTGCACATTTACCACTTAATCAAGGATTTGTTTTATTCTATCATTTGTCACCATGACCAATTGGAATGGCTTAGATCATGCAATATACATCTATCTAACAGGACACTAACAACCCCACCCTTATACTACCGGTACTTAAAGGATCAAAAATGGAACTGGACTGGTCTCAATAACAATTCACGCAAAAGAGATGATGCACACATGCATAGCCAAATTCACATGCATGAAACATTATTCACATGCACATGATATGTTCACAAAAGACGTGCAAAATAAAAGTATTAGTAAAATAGGTAACACTTTAGTATAGGGACCAATTCTCACTATTAACAAGTTGCTTATTAGCATGCCTATTAACATATTGGCTGTTTATTAGTATAGAACACATTTTGTGCATGACCATATTCTATATCCCTAATCCTACCCAATATTAAAAAAAAAACACTTAACTACCTAATCATTAATAATCATAAGCAGTAAATTAAGAGATTGCGGCAAAAGTCGTAGTTAATGGTTGGTGATAGTGAGAATTGGACCTTAAAATGAAGTGTGACCGTAAAATACATTGTACAAACACAAAACGGTAACGGAATGTGGCTGTAGAGAAGCACAAGACGATGGAGTGAAAGGAAATAGTCTTTAATTCCAACTTAAACACAATGGACAAGAGAATCACCAGGAGAACGTACAACCACAAACACAAACCAATACAGGACAAAGGAACTCAGGAGAACACAGGGCTTAAATGAACGGATACCAACGAGATAATTAATGAACACAGGTGGAAATGAATGAAGTAATCAACACAGGGAAACTAGGTCACGGAAGCAGAACTAGAACCAATGAAAACACAAAACCGACTGACATGTTACATTTCGCCCCCTCCCGGGAAGGCGCATCCTCGCACCACAGAACACAATGTCCAACAGAGGAGGGAGGGTGGGGGCTCTGGAGGTGGGCTTGGAGCAGGAGAGAGGCAGAAACAACAAAGTCCAAAAAATAAGTCCAAGGGGAAGCCAGGAGCAGGAGGAGCCAGGTCTAGAGCCAGAAACCAGCCAGGATGAGGCCCCAGGGCAGAGTCGAGGGAGGGAGGAGCCATGGTGGAAAGATGGCAGGCGACACCCTGGGGACGAGTGATGGAGACGGAGCCACTGGAGGTGGAGATCCAGGTTGAGCCGAGCAGATGAAGAGCCAGGGCGATGCAGAGGATCCAGAGGGCCAAGGCGGAGCTGAAGGCACAGGCGACTGAGGAGGAGGCGGGGATCCGGAAGACCGCGGCGGAGCCGGAGCGACTGAGGACAAAAGTGGAGCTGGAGGGAAGGAGGAGCCTGACAGAGCCAGAGGAGTGGAGTCCTGAGGCGGCGGTGGGACGAGGGAGCCTGGTGGAGCCAGTGGGATGATGGGCCACGGTGGAGAAGAGGGAGCTAGGAGCCAAGGCGGAGCCGATGGGTCGAAGGACCAAGGTGGAGTTCAGGACTCGGAGGCTGGAGGTGGAGACAGGGGATCCTCACGCCTAGACGGAGCTGGAGACTGGAAGTCCCGAGGCAGATTAGAGCACCCAGATGGCGCTGACTGAGGAGGAGTTGAGGGACTGACAGGCACCAGCGGAGATAGGGCTGAGGAACTGGCTGGCATAAGATGAGGTGGGAGAGGGAGGCTGGGTGGGAGCTTAAGAGTCACAGGGAGCTTAGGAGACACAGGAGAGCTGGACAGAACCAGCGGAGACTCAGAAGATATAGGAAATAATGGAGGTTCTGGGGAACTGGGAACAACCTCTCCAAACCAGTCAATCAAATACTCTTGAAAAATGTCCATTAGTTTCTCATAATGGCTTCAAGAGGCCAGTTGTAGCTCACCCTCAGCGGCGGGAGTGTGGGCGGGGCTTCCCTCCAAGCCCTCAATCTCCAGCAGTACTCTCTCTGGGACGGGCGATGTTGCCGGCTCATACACCTGTTCAGACGCATCTAGAGGCTCAGGCTCCGGGGTGACGATCGGCTCAGTTGTGGTTTTATGAGCTGGCTCACGTGTTGTGGCAGGCTAAGGCTCTCCGTCTCTGGTTTGGGAGTGGGGCACGACGATGGAGTGAATGAAAATAGTCTTTAATTCCAACTTAAACACAATGGACAGGAGAATCACCAGGAGAACGTACAACCACAAACACAAACCAATACAGGACAAAGGAACTCAGGAGAACACAGGGCTTAAATGAACGAAGACCAACGAGATAATTAATGAACACAGGTGGAAATGAATGAAGTAATCAACACAGGGAAACTAGGTCACAGGGAGCAGAACTAAAACCAATTAAAATACAAAACCGACTGACATGTTACAAAAACACAGAATTCACAGAAAACTGTTATTTTTAATTGCAATAATATTTCATAATATTACTGTTTTAACCATATTTTAAATACATTAAATAAATGCAGCATTGTTGCAAGAGACTTATTTTCAAAAACATAAAAAATTCTAATGATTCCAATCTTTTGAATGTAATTTGAAACCAGTCTCACTCAAAGCCTGAAGCTGTAGATCTGCTGGTAACTAAATACATGAATTATGGTGAACGTTCAATGCAGGGGGTTGGTTGGCACCATCATAACTGTGAATGAGGAGACTAAAGGTCTCGATAGAGATCAAAGGCAGAGATAATGCACTTAGGCGCTGTTCCATAAGCACTGTGTGAATGATAGTCTTTAGCCTGAATGGGGTCTAATTTACCAGCTCTAATTACTGACTGCTAGTTCTCAAAGTGCAGAGAGATAGCATCAGTCATTAGACCTTTGTTAATTTCCCAGCCTGTCCATTTTCTACCATACCAGCCTTTATATTATCTGCTCTGTGCAAGCAGCAGCTAAGAATAGAACAGGGAAAGAGTGTTTTGGCTTTGTGAATGCAGTTGCATTCATCTGGCGTGCTTCTCACAGACTCACGCATTGAGATGGGTAACTAGCAGGTTACAGCAAATGAATGTTTACAATTGTTTGTTGCATGTTCACATCTCTCAATCATGAGGATACTGCCCATCTCTCAGTATCCTGGGCAGCTAAAGTGAATTATTACATTGATGCCATGATTTTGATGCGGGAATACCTGTTTGTTCACCCAGTGTGAGCAATTGCCCCCATGTCCACCGGGAAACGGAAGCTCTTTGTGAGGTTTGAGAGTAGTTTTTAAAGTGTTGTAGTGTGATAGATGTTGACAGCTATAAAGGAGTACAGCACAAAGCTTTGCAGGTCACTGCACAGTCATGCAGTACAGAGACAAAATCTGAATGCAACTCACTCACAAACTAAGGAATAATACCACATTCAAGAGCGTATCAAACCCAGTGCCTCGCTGACTGAATATTAATTGCATGATGACACTTTTTATAATAAATTATAATGTGCGATTTCCTTTACGTCAGTGAAGCATTTTGTGTGGAATTATTTAACCACACTGCCTGTCTTTCCTCTGTAGCTGCTACCCATGAGAGCATAAAAACTGACGGTGCATGAAAAAAGTTAAAATGAAGTAAATACCACCCAATTAGAATCCATTAGAGAGCAAGCGTAATGCTAAATTTCTAGAAATCCATTCCAATGAAGAAACATCTACATCTACATCTTGGATAGCTTGAATCTGAGTGCCTTTTCATGAAATGTTCATTTTTGGGGTGAACTATTCCTTTAAGACTAATATTGCCCACAACCCCAATATGCTTAATAAGACTAATATTGCCCACAACCCCAATATGCTTAAAAAGAGAAGTAGTTTCTTATGGAGCACTTTCGTCTTTTTCACTTGTAGAGAAGTGCAAGGCCAAAATAAGTGTATGAATTAAAAAGGTAAGGTAATAAAATTAGCTAGATACTTACTATACATGTAAATCAATGGTAGACGGGGGAAGGTTCGTTTGGGAAACCTGTGCACAATTAATCGTTATTTTGCAAGTCCCTCCAGTGATGATACACTTCAGCACTAAATCTTATGGTTTACTAGTAAGACAGTTTTAGTGTACATTATAAGTGTTTATTTGTGCCCATTTCCTTGGTAAGCTTCCATTATAAGTGTATTCCTGTAAACATGTTTCCTGTTTGTTCAGTCGCAGGACGAGTCAATATTATTGCCAGTGCTAATCGACAGCAAGACACGGATGTGGTACACAGACATTAGATTGGAAATAACCCAGAATTGTCCTTTCCTTCTGCACAGTATGTCTACCTTATTAGACCCACTGGAAAACTAGACCACTGCGATTTGCTTTCTAGACAAACTGCCGCCCACCTCTGACCCAAAACTCCCTTAGTGAACGTAAGAATCAAAATGACCTTTCTCTCCCAGTCTTTCTGCCTCCTCATTCCCCCTCTCCTTCTCCCTCTCTCACACACACACACCTACAATCACACACATTTCTGGCTCTGATTGTTAATTACTTTGAGGTGCCTCCCTTGAGTGTGCTCCCCATGGCTCAGACTGTTCAGTGTTGACTCAAATCTGAGATCTGATCCCTCTCATCATCACACAAGACAGTCACATCTCACAGCGCCACTCCAGAGGCCGTCACACAATGTGCTGATTCATCCTCTCATTCTCAGCCACACAACTTTGTCTCACTCTTACTGCAGCCAACGTGCATCGGATTGAATCTGTAATGAATTAAAAAATGGGTGGAGCTGAGCAAGCAAAGACTATGAGCAGATAAATATATAATTTCACCAAAGTAATCAACATCAGTGTCCATAATGCCCATATATCCTTCCTGTTTTGCATCGCCTTACCCCCAATCCATCTCTCCTCCTTCTCCTCATCATCAGAATCAGGCATCTTGTTTGTCTGAGCAGCTGTTTGTTAGAATCTTTTTTCTACAGGCCTTCACTTTAATAGGGTGTCATACACACACTGTATGCTGTAAAAAGAAAGATCCAACTTATTACTTGGAAAAAGTGCAACAGAATGGACACTCGAAGTCAGACTCGGACCTTGGAAACCCATGTACGACTGATTTCACTGACGTCACACAAACATTGCAGTACTAAGGGAGATAACCTAGAGTTTTGAGCAAATAAAATGCAACAATTGCTATATACTGGATGCCCATTTTGGATGGACACACAACACTGGCAAACTTGTATAAAGCCTACTGCCATATGAACATCACTATGACAGTCAGCACTGACTGATACCATGATACATGATACATGATACTTCTTGATTGTAACACTGAAATGGCATTTTCTGTAAAGATGCTTGATTTGTATTGTGAAGGTTCTATACAAATAAATGTCAATTTGAGTGCATTGCATTATGGGATACAGTACTCCTAGCCATCCGCTCTGGTGGAATACTAGCTGAACATCCCTATTTCCATCAAAACAGCCAAAAAGCCAAGAATTTCTATTTATTGCTTTGAACAACATTTCACCATCTTTCAAGCCATCTTTGTTACAGTGTGTTTTGTAGGGAGCGTGCCAACCTCCTGAGTGAGAACCATCTCTTTCCTTCTAGGAGAGGAAATGCTTACCAGCGGGATGTAAAAAACAGGCCAAGCTGGCCTTAAAACCAGGGCCAGGAAAGAGATTGATTACATTTCACCTGCTTAGATAAAAACAGCACATTTATGCCTGAATTTTCAAATCGAGGAGCACTATCTTATTTTTAGCTAGCCTTGCATTCCAGGATGTCAGGATATAGGCTACATCCCACAGATCAGCAGAGGAGTTTAGAAATAAACTATGCTTACTGTTTATTTGGAAGTTATTATGTTAGGCTGACAAAGCCAACATACTGATATTCCACTGAAGCTTCTAACAATAACCCATTCTAGTTACATCCACTGAATTCAGCACACACTTTCAGACTATTCTAAATTAATTTGCTTTTCTTACAGCTCTCTGTAGCATGATTTTTTCCTTCCAAACCAGTTAAACCCTTAAACCCCCAGATAATTGATTAATAAAGGCTTATTTTTGTGTGGTATCTACATTATGATGTGACTTTAAAACACTTGTATTATAGTGCATGGTTTGTGATGCAAATGCATTTTGGCATTTGCATCACATAACACGTTTACTTCTCACATAGTAAACTTGCTTGCTAGCGCACCCGGAACAGTTATCAATTTATGATGTGGCACGCTCTGGTACGAGTCCCATGAAACACAATTCACAATATAAAAGCTCAAAGACTTGTAAAAGCAAATTAAAATGGCACGGTGGCTTCTGCAAATGTGTTTTATCTCACATTTTGCTTGTGTTAATTATCGTTAGGGTTTAGTATAGGTGGTATGTTATTTTCAAAGGAGACCTTTTAGCACCTCCCAAAGGACATTTAAATTTCAAAATGCCACAATACAACAACCCCCATAATACAATGTATATACTATATATATATACTTTACTATATAGATATTACGCCAGATTCATGTTCATCTGTTTTGAATAAAACTGAACATGCTTTTAGCGGCACTCACTAGACTTTCACTTTTTAAAAACGTGCAAGAAGCAATGTAATGTAATATAAACAACGCATCTCTTTTATCTTGAATTAATTGCTTTTGTCCACCTAATGGGGAACACTATAAAAAGTTTGGCTAAGGTTATGTAAGGGTTGTGTTTTCGGACTAATATCTTAAATAAGGGTAACCTTAAAGGGACTGTTCACCAAAAAATTACAATTCATTTTCTCACCCTCATGTTTTTCCAAACCTGTATGAGTTTCTTCTGGGGAACATAAAAGAAGATATTTTGTCCATACAATGGAAGTCCATGGTATCTAATGGTTTGGTTATCAATGGTCTTCAAAATATCTTATTTTGTGATTCACAGAAGAAATAAAGTCATACAGGTTTGGAATGACATGAGGGTGAGTAAATGATGACAGAATTTTCTCTTTTTGAGTGAACTATCTCTTTAAATAACATTCTACTCATTAAAACAATTATCTCACATTGAAACATCCCCACAATCAAAATTTTGTTAGTTAGGATAATAGCAAAAATGGTACACTACACTGTAAAAAACATTCCGTAAAATTTACGGTAAAAAAACGGCAGCTGTGGTTGCTGGAATTTTACCGTAAATAATACGGTAGCAATGTTTTAGGTGTATATCCTATATTGATTTTTATTTTGGTTTGTCGGTTTATTGTAAGAAAGGTAGTATTTATCAGTGTGCATGTGGGCATTCTCCTTGTTCCTGTCTCAGATGAATGTCGTGATCGGATTTAGCTGGAGCTGTGTATTCAGCGTGTCTGTGATTGTCTCTGGCAGACAGAATTGGCTGGGAGGTGTGGGACAATCCATCTGCTGATCTGCATCCTCAAGTGCCTCCAGTACTGACTTGCAAATTGGAGAAAGCACACAACACACACACTTTTTCCTCTGAGGGGATCCCAAACAGACCCCTTAGGTTGTTTAGACTTTTTTTTTAATCAGACAAGTTTTTGCTTTTTCTAATAGAAGTCCTATGTGGAAATGGAATTTCATAAATATGATGAAACGTCATCACTGGGCCACAAGTTACCCTAAGCAGATATTTAAATAAATCTTTATAAAGTCCTGAGAAGTGCACACTGTGGATTAAACCATATGTCAGTCCTAATTCCCAAATAAACACCCATAACATCAGTAAGGGCACCTACATTTGAAGAAGCTTTCTCAGTCAGAATCACTCAGTCTGTCTGTCTATATTACTTTCATTATTTGGTGCAGAGTATTTTTGTCCTCTTCTTGCGGGTATGTTTCTCTGAGGTGAGAGAGCTTTATTGCCATTCATACACAACTGCTCCAGATACTGAACCGAGGGAGGTTGACAAGAAGAGAGAAGGGAGGAAGGAATTCTCTCACTCTGTGACTTTGCACTTTTCTCCTCGTTAAAACAGCGATTTCCAGACTGTCTGAGGCAGCGCTCTTGGGAGTGTCTGGGGAATATATAATGAGATCTAAACTATGATAATTGATTGGCAGTTTTAATTGGCGCCTCGCCAGTGAGGAATGATTGATAACCTTACTCTCAGAAACAATGTGAAGGAAGTGATTTTATGGATGAAATATATCAAGAAATAAATGAGCAATATAAAAGACACTGCTAGCTGCATCCTTATGAAACAGCAGTTCTGCAGAGGACAGAGGGATGTCTCAGCATGTTACCTATTATGGGTGAATTTCAACAAACTAGTCCAGAACAGTCAAGGTCACATTTCCCACTAAAATCAAAAGAAAAAAAAAATTATATGTAAAACAAAGTCTGTACATTTTTTAAATGTTAGAAGTCACTCCAAGGCTGCATTTATTTGATCTAAAAACAAACAAACAAAAAAAACAGTAAAATTGTGAAAAACATATTGAGACATATTATTGAATTTCTAAATAACCGTTTTCATATTTCAAATGTAATTTATTCCTGTGATGCAAAGCTATTTTCAGCATTACTCCAGTCTTCAGTGTCACATGATCCTTCAGAAATCCTTCTAATATACTGATTTGCTGCTCAAGAAACATTTCTTATTATTATCAGTGTTGAAAACAATTGTGCACTATATGTTTGTGGAAATGGTGATAATTCTTGTGTCTTAATTTGAATGCATACTTGCTGAATAAACTTATTGATTTATTTTTGAAAAAAATAAAAAATAAAATCAGAACACCCAAATGTCATAAAAAAAATCTATATGTACCAGTAATTGTGATTGTACATTTTCATATCCCTGTCATATATGATGTAATATATTGAATAAAATATTAAAGTCACAAAATCTTTTTTTTTTTTTATTTATGGAAAAAGTGTCTCAACAACTGCTATAAAAAATATATTTCTTGTTTTTTTTTTTGTACAGTATAATATAATATAATAATTTTGTTTCAGTTTGATTCGGGGTGGCATGAGACCTCATATAAAAGATTGACTGGTGTGTGTGTGTAAACATCACTGCAAGGAGTCTGTGTTCACACAGTTTCTGCAGCAGGTGGGCATGTTAGGCCCTGGAGGAGGGTGATGGGAAAATATAGTCCCTGAGATGCCAAAGTTCCCATGATGCACCGGGATGCAGAAGGATTGTTAATATGACATCAGAGAGCAGCAGAGCTCTCTGATTAGACCTGCAATGGTTATGCATTATAACCACACCCAACACACAAACGCAACCACACACAATAGTTCAGAGATACAAAACACGCACACACTTCCTGTTCATGACTGTTAGGTTCCACCCAAATGAGCTCTCCTCATGGGAAATCTCATCCACACACAACAAATGCAATGAAAGCTCCAAGGTTACATGTCCTGCACTCCTTTGTCTTCAAGGAAGCCAGAAGCCCGTATTTGTCTTCTGGCCCTAGTGTTTTCTTATTGTGATTGATTATGTTTTTTTAATGCTTTTTGATCTCTTTACCAATAAAATTAATAAGGATAATAAAGACTGGCAGACTCTGGAAAACACCCAGCTCCATAATGGACACCATTAAGCCTGTGGGTGTGGGTTTTATCTATATACTATACAGTTGGTCTGCCTGTCAAACAAAACACTGTGTCCACCATCTCTCCTCTAAACACTGGGTAATTAAGACTTTGAGAGGCTCTCGAGCTTCCAACAAAACCCAGCTAGTACCATTAAATACCACAGGGCTCCGAACAGGGTGCTGTGCAGTGATTTGTTAGCCAGGATAACTGCACTGAAAGACCTTAGTCTTGCGAGCCAGACTAAGAATAGGTGTAAAAAGGTCCACTTTATGGCTTATTCTGGCCAAGAGCATACTTAGACAGGAAGATGTCTGACCGACATACAGCAACTAACCACACCATTTTTGTTGGTTGAGGTTGGCTAAATCTGAAATCAAATATACCACAATAGACCTGCATGAAAAAAGCCATTTAAATAATAGTGCAGAGGTCCCTGTCTATGAACAGCTCTATCTAAAACTGATCACATCACTGCAAAATATAATTTAAAACCTTTTAAAAATGGACAAAATAATCATTCATCTTTGTTGAGAAACAAGAATGGCATGGTTTGAATAATATATTACGGAAGCGAATATTCTGTACTTTTTTTGTACAAACCTGTTAATTGGTTAACAGTAAGTTTACTTATTAATATACTACTTACTAATGCCAGATTCATGTTTTTTGCAAAATTATGAATTACCATATACTTCCTGCATTAAGTGTCACATTTAAAAATGTTTGTTTCTTCTCATTTAGTTATGAGTAATGTACACTATGTTTTTTTATATAACATTTTCTGACATTTAGTTGTCATGTTTATGGCATTATTTTAGTGTTATGTGTGTATTTTAGCTTTGCATTTTGGCTTTTTGACCCTATGAATGTCTATGTATTGAAGGGTTAGTTCACCCAAAAATGAAAATTCTGCCATTAAATACTCACCCTCATGTCGTTCCAAACCCGCAAGACCTTCATTAAATCTTGATGAAATCTTAAGAGTTCTCTGACCCTGCATACACAGCAACACAGAAACGTAGCAAGGACGTCGGTCCATTTCCATGTGGCATCAGTGGCTCAACTTCAATTCTGCGAAGCTACGAGAATACTTTTTGTGCACAAAGAAAACAAAAATAACACAATTCAACAATTCGTCTCCCTGAGTTACCGTCTTCCGCCATTTTGGAGAGTACAATGACGCATGTGCGTGCTTTCCCCAGAACTTAATCAACGTAATCAGCATTGTTTACATTCAGCATGCGCGTGCTTTCTCCTGAACGTAAACATTTACCTTTCATTTACATTTAGCAGACGCTATTATCCAAAGCGACTTACAAATGAGGACAATGGAAGCAATCAAAATCAACAAAAGAGCAATATGCAAGTGCTATGACAAGTCTCAGTTAGCCTAACGCAACACATGTAGCAAGTTTTTTTTTTTTTTTTATTATATAATGAATAAAAAGAATAGAGCAAGCTAGTGTTAGAGGCCTTTTTTTGCTTGTTGTTAATAGTATAATAAATAAAAGAAAACAAATAGGCCTAGATAGAATACAAAAAGAATAACAACGCTGTAAAAAAAAAAAAGTAAACAATGCTGATTACGTTAAAAGAAAAGTAAAAAGCAGATTTTGGTAGTTCAAGTTGATTGGTATATTATTATTATATCTCTTTATGAAATATATGGCTATTATAAAATTTACAGCCACCAATATGCCATTCCTTAATTCCTGAAACACTGACATTTTTATGGTGAATTTCTTGTAACCACAGCTTACATAAATGTAACTGGATACTTTTTACAGAGGAGATATAGGCTATCTCTCATACCTTCATTATCCGGAAGAAATATAGTTTGTTAAATTTCATTTGAGACTTATACAATTGTGAGGATAAAAAATAATAAGATCTACTTGAAAATCACCTGGAAACTTTTAACCCAGCCTTTGTCTCAGTTACTCTGTTTCTCTCTTTGGCTCCATAAGAGCCCTGTTTAGACTCAAGGAGAACGGATCAATATGTGTGAAAGCTTTCATGTGCATTATGGATTCATCTCCTCCAGTGCTGTATATGTATACATAAACTACTGTAGATGCTTTTCCATTAGAAACACAGTTAGACATGCAGAGAAACCAAACCACCTGAGGATTGAATGAGCATCACGCCACAGGACATTGTTTGTTATCTTTTCAAATTCCCTTCTATTAATTCGAATCTTTCCCAAGACTAATTACCAGCAGTACTAAGGCAAAATCACGAAACCACAAGCACATCGGTTGATATTTGGAGGAGCTGTACTCATTATAATGACCTCTGATAACAGCAAACATTTTGTTTCTGCAAATCTCTGCAATAGAGATGTGATGAAGCTCCTGGCTGCCTCCTGATGAGGGGAAAGTTTAAAGCTAGCAGACAGAAGCCAAAAGACTGACTCACACTGGCTGAATAAAAATACCACAATTCTCTGCATTATAATCACTGCTGAAAAAACTAGCATAGCTGGTCACCAGCATGTCTAGGTTATGTTTTGCTTGGCCGTCCCCAGCATGAGATGCTAGCATGCTGGTGTCCAAGCTGGTTGACCAGCTAAATTTTGGTGATAAACAACACCAGCTACACTCTTAAAAATAAAGGATCCAAAAGGAGGTTTTTGCAGTGATGCCATGGAAGAAACACATTTTGGTTCCCTAAAGAACCTTTCAATGAAAAGTTCTTAAAAGAACCATATTTTCTTAGTGTGAAAAACATTTTAAAAATCTAAAGAATCTTTTTCCACAATAAAGAACCTTTGCAGAATGTTCTATGGATGTTAAAGGTTCTTCATTGAACCAGACACCAATATAGAACCTTTATTTTTAAGAGTGTAGCACCAATCCAGAACCAATCAGCATAAACTAGCATGTACATTTTCAGGAATCAATAAAAATATGAGAAATTGGTGCAGGCTGGGAGAAAAAATGGTCAAGCCAAAACACACTGACACCTTGATTTAAGCAGGCACAGCTGACACAAAAAGCTGATGCACAAGGTTAAGCACATAATCATTTATACTGCATCCTGCACTGAGACCTTTTAATTTTAAGTGCACAGAGTCATGAAATATTCACAGATGTTTAAATACTAATTAAAGGGTCCTTTGTAAATCCAGGGTTCTGTGCATGGACTGCATTTTTACATTTTCAGAAGAAAACGTGAGTGGTGCTTGCCTGTGCAAAACTTACCACAATGCTTAACACTTTTGGGTAGTTGCGAGCACATTGCTGTTGCTTAGGTGCTTGGAGTAATATACATTTTACAACATGGTTGCATCTCTATGATATTCCTGTCCCCAGATACAGCTCACGTCTCTCTTTCAACTTAAGCCTAACATAATTCAGTAACACTTTAGATTAAGGAACACTATTCACTAACTTTGCTTATTAGCGTGCATAGCATATTGGCTGTGTATTAGTACTTATAAAGCACATATTAATGCCATATTCTGCATGACCGTATTCTAGATCCCTTAACTAAAGTGTTACCAATAATTTTAATACATAGATCATGTTCACATCCATAGTACAATCGGGGTGGAAGTTTAATAATAACGAAATAATAATGATTAAAAATGTAAAACTATAACAACTCTGGGAAGCGGACATGGGAAATAAAAGTACAAAGGAAGTCAGTAATGAAGCTTTGTAAAAGCTGGAGCACCAGACCACATCCTGAGCTCAGCCTGCAAGACAGACTCCTCTACTGTCACACACAAGGAGACTGTCATCTATGTTGAACTCCCTGGAGAACAGCGCTAATCACTGAACTTACAACAGTGAGTGCAAAGAACTGTTTGGCATCTCCAGATTGGGAAGTGTTTTTTTTTTTTTTTAGGGTAATAAGTAAAGGTAGAACGATTGTTAATGTGGGGGGTTTGTGTTTGTGTCTCTGCTGATAGGTATTTATTTACTTAACCTATGACATATGATGCATCTGCATATTAATGCATTAATTAATTATAATTATAACACAACAGCATTATGCCTCGAGATGCCATATGACTGATCTGATTGGGTGTATCCGTCCAGCTGTGAATGCACTGCGCCAGTCACACAGCTAACCAACACAAGATTTTGTGCTGCATAGCAAGGAAGCATCATTCCATTTTAAAATTATGATGATAAAGTTTAGAGTAGATTTTTAATGTCACTTTCGAAATAAATAAAGCATTATATGCAGTTCAATCATGACAGCTCTCAGAAGATTTTAGCATGGTGATGGATATGACAATGTTAATGTATTTGGTCTTGGTGGAATAGATCTGCTGCTGCTGAATTGCTGCTGCTGTTGGTTATTGCTGTAGTTGTAGATTATTGCTGCTGCTGCAAGCAAGTACAGAAACTTGCTACTGCCAATGAATATGGCGATACGGTGCCGTGAGTATTTAAGACATACTGCTGCTGCACAAATAGCATATAAGATAACCCATAGCAGACCTATACAGGTGGAGCTGGGGAAGGTGGAGGGTTTCAGAGAAATTCTGAAAGCGCACTGCAGGAATCTCAAGTGAATTCTAGCCAGCCATATAAATGCAAGGCAGTATACGCTCATTGGCTGCATATGCAGCATGAACCAATCAGCTTGTGCCAAGTCGTTTAACTCTCTGAATATCATCAGTTACGTTAACAACCCGTCAGCCTGCGCCATCTAGAGATTCATGACTGAGCTATATATTTTTAAAACTATAGAATAACATAATAATAATAATAATAATTAAACACTGACTAAAATGAATCATTTTAATATTATTATGACTATAAATTCATTTTTTTTCTTTTCAGTTTTGTAAAGAAAATACCAAATACAGATTTAAATTAATCATTATTATAATTTATTTTGATATTAACCTTATTAATATAAACTTTTTTTAGTTTTGTAAAAAAATATTTGTACATTTAATAACAGATTTTAAAATATATTCAGCAAAACTAATTACAGAATTCATGAGAAACCTAATTTGTTCTAAGTGTGTTTTCCAGCATGATTATATATGGGTCAAAGAAGAAAATGTGTTTTCAAGCACGAAAAAAATATACCCACCCCCCCATTTAGTATATTTAAAATATTGGTTTTCTATTTTAATATGCTTTTAAATATAATTTATTTCTGATGCAAAGCTGAATAGAAAAAATGCAAAGCTTTTAGAAAGGATTTATATTTTGAATAAATAAATTATCTTCTTTTTAACGTTTTATATATATATATATATATATATATATATAGTATAT
>NW_015557156.1:1049087-1081619 GCF_001515605.1 Sinocyclocheilus anshuiensis
ATAGTATATAAAATAGTATTTCCTACATTGATAAAGCATATTAGACTGATTTCTGAAGGATCATGTGACACTGAAGACTGGAGTAATGATGCTGAAAATTCAGCTTTGCATCACAGAAATAAATTACATTTTATACTAAAACAGAAAACCATTCTTTTAAATTGTAATAATATTTAAGAATATTACTTGTTAAAAAACATTAAAAATCTTTACCTCTCACCCTATAGAAAATGTACAGGAAAAAAATAGCAACTGCATAGTAACGCTTTCACTACCACCCACAATTAACACCCTAACATTGTGCTAACATTGTGCTGTTTTTGCACTTCTTCAGAAAAGCAAAAATGACTTGGAATTCATACAACATCATGTGATTTCTCATGACACATATTATTACACTATCTAACATATAACTATATCACTGCAGTCAGCTAAGTGAACGCAGGACTTTGCAATCCTGGCAAACTTTAATGGGATGGATTGCTTCAATTTTGACTTAACATTCTGCGCTCATAGGGTTTACAGTATGAGTGCAGTAGTAAATACAGTTGTAAAGAAAGAGAGGTTGAGTTCTGCCAACTTACATAAGCAAAAATAATTTTAAATGCCAAAGCAGCATTGATAACCAATATTTATTGATATGAATGTCACATGGAGGGAATGCAACCCAGAAAGACTGACAGAATCATGGGAGCTGTGTGTCTAAAAGTTAAATGTAATCTCTGTTTGAAGTCTTATGGAACGTCAGTTCAAACTAGAGATGCATCTCATGAGACTAAAAGCATCTATATCTAAAACTACTGTATGAAGCATATATAAAAAACATCAAAGCATTGACAGGCCTGCACTGCTTTCCTCTTCTCCTTTATTCTGCTCTCTGCAGCTACAGACAAACTGCAGAACTGAATATGTCTATTTTGAAGGTCTTGAACACATATATACTGGTATGGAGTGATAAATACTGTTCTGTTCTTACACTTTAAGGTTATAAAAATACAACCAAAGTGAAGTAACTACCTGAATTTTTAACCACATTTTAGAGCGTAATTTGATTGTCCAGTGCTGTATGCACAAAAACCACTGTCTATTTGACTGTTTGTCATGTCCTATACATTATTATAACAGTAGGGTCCAAAACTACACTAAACGTGGAATTAAATCATTATTTTAAACCTGGAATAAACAAAGTTTTAAGATTTTTTTTTTTTATGAAACCGTATGACATTAATACAATTAATAAGAAATATCTTAATGCTGCACTATTTCTAGGACACTAATCAAATACTAAATCAGATTTGACTGATCATGTGAATTGAAGCACAAAATGCTCTTTGGATTGTTATGCTCATAAATTATGCTGCTTACATGATCACCAAGTTTTATGCAAAATTTGGAGTTCATGCAGTTCACTAAAGCAAATACCAAATACTTCTCAATTCAACTTTTCTTTCAAATTGTTATGCCAATAATAAAATTTATAATTATATTAAAAAAAAGTAGCATTTTTACTACTGGATTTTAGACATTTGAACCACATGGTACATATTGGGGAAAAATAGATTTATGTAACTTTAATGGGGAAAATATAGATTAATAATATTAGGCCTATAAAGGCACAATATATGCTTCTTCAACATTCCTGTGTCCCAGTCATCCATTTTTATGACAGCGTGACATCAGATTGACATCAAGAGAGACTAGAGTCCCTAGATGAGAAAACATGAAGCCTCTGCAACAGGAGAGAGCAAACAGTTACTCAAACCCAAAGAGATTTTAATCAGTATACATATAGGTGTGGCAGTAATCAGGCCTGGGTGTGGCTAGAGAAATTGAACTCAGGTGTGATAAACCACAGTTTTAACAGGGGGGCAAACACTTCTTCACACAGGGCCATGTAGTTTTGGATTTAGTTTTCCCTTAATAATAAAAACCTTCATTTAAAAACTGCATGTTGTGTTTACTTGTGTTATCTTTGACTAATATTTAAATTTGTTTGATAATCTGAAACATTAAAGTGTGACAAACATGCAAAAAAAGAAGAAATCAGGAAGGGGGCCAACACTTTTTCACACCACTGTATATATATATATTACCAAATTGTCATGCATGTTGGTAACCCTACATTTTTCAAAGGAGCAGCCAATGGAAACAGGAGCCATTTTATCCGAGTAAGTTCATAACCTGCTGTCCTCCTTCACGCTGCCTCATATATCACAACAATGATTAGGTCACACAGTAAACGACAAGAACATCCACAGGACAGCTGTGAAACACAGCTAATTGAATGACAGGGTTACTGTCACATTTTCAGTATTAAGATGGGAAAACGTCTGTCTGGTGATGTCCTTTGCGTGGGCAACTCTGGTGGTTCACCCTAAAAATTTATGACACAGTTAACAGCTTTCCGGGCAGGAAGGATTGAGTTTGTGTGTGACAGTTCCAATCTGTCTGAACATCACGGCTCAATTTGCAGACCCAGTACTGTCACACTGCGAGAGTGAATCCATTCATTATGTGCAACTAATGGCTGTCTGAGCCATGTCAGTCATAAATTATGAAACCCCCCTCCCTCCCGTTCTTGCTGTATACAGGATAAATGTCCACCATGTGAAGTGCTGTAAAAACACAGGTCAGATCTTGCTACATTTAGGGCAGCTGTATAATGCAGTATATAGGACGTTTATATATACAGGATAATGTACAACCAGTCAACCATTATCACAGAATTGACCCTCTTCACATTTCTGTGTTTGGAATATAAAATGTAACCATCAAAACAAAAACAAAACATGTTGCTTAATATTTAAAATTAATTGGTCTGGGGGGAAGCTGCTTTAATTATGAAGAAATACATCCTAACAGGCTCGAGACTGATTTGCCTGTTACTTGTTATTCTCACTAAAAGGTACTTAAAGTTTTTATGTACCACAACAGATGATAATCAAATATGGCAAAAAGCATTGATAAAAAAAACAAAAAAAAAACAGGGGTGGCGCATGAGCCTACTGTCCCCTTTGAGAGGCACCTGGCATCCTCACCTGTCCCCTCTGAGATAGTCTATAAGCATATTTGTGTTTTTCGCTATCTCACTGTCCGTTCTCTGCACTGGACTTTGGGGACACAGCGTGAGAAGTGCTGAATATATGTGCGTTTGATGCAGCTTCCTGTCCACCTCCATGCATTCTCAGCCTTCAGGATCATGTTACATTTTACATCCCCCACAACAACAGCACACGCTCAATTCACATCAGAATAGATTTTCTGAAGGAGATAGTTTGGCAGCACATTCTGTGAAGGTTATCTATATAATGCATTATAAAGGAATTCAGAATGCCTTATAGTCTGTAATCATTAAATAGTATTTTACTCATTAACCCAAAATTGGAAAATTCTGTCATTATTTAATCGCCCTCATGTCATTTCAAGCCTGTATGACTTTTTTCCTCTGTGGATCACAAAAGATATTTTAAAGAATGTTAATGTCCAAACCTCCTCTAAACACCTCTGACTTTGACTGTATGGACATACATCTAGTTTCATAGAATAAAGACAGACTTACAAGGTAAAAATGACATTAAGATCAGTATATTATCTCTTTAAAGACTTTAAATCTGACTGTTAAATCTGGAAGTCTGACATTTCTCCGGAAGATCAAGCAAGAATGACATTTTGATTAAAAACTAAAAAAAATAAGCTGAATGACACCATTAGAATTATTAGGTTCAAATTCCAATACTGAACATTTGTAAGACTATAAATCAGTTGTTAACGAGAACAACTGCTTGAGGAAATAATTGTTCTTGTGACTGATTGTTTTTGCTTTGATTGCTCTGAAACTATTTATTTCAGTTTGTCTCGTTCACCTCAGCTAGCTTGCCCTGACTTGCTGGAATCTTCTCGGAAACGAATCCGCCTCAGGAACGACGTCCATGCAACAAGAAATGACGGCCACAGCCAATTTATTAGAGCAAATGTCTCATTTCACCTGGAAAACCAGGCAGCTGCTGCAAAACCAGATCACAAGGAACAGAAGGGATAGAGGTGGGCGATCAAGGGAAAGAGAGAGATAAAATCAGGAAGTGATGAATGAGGGAGAGGAAATCAGAGGAGATGGATGGCGGTAAGCATAGATGAAAAGAGGAAGCGAGTGAGATACGTCCTCTAGGCATGTGCCCCAACAGCTGTTGTTCCTGCAGTGTTTGCTTTGTTGGCGCGTGTTCATGTGGTTGTCCAACTTTAAATACCACTTATCCATTTACATGCTTGAATGACACATTACAATAAATATAAAATCTAATGTATTCAAAAATAGGGTTTTCATTCAAAAACAAAAATGTTATAGACAGATACTGAGAACCCTGCAAGAATTCCCGTATGGACTCATGTAATTAGTGGGTAGAAGTAATGGGAAGAAATAGACAGAAATACATAAAGAGAGAAAAACTGAGAGGTGGTTGACCCTGGACACTAGCTCAAATATATCACAGTTAGCCATCTGTGCTTCTGTCTCCCTCTTGCTCTTGGCTAATCAGCTACACGAGGCAGACGAACCGAAGAAAAGTCAGCAGGGACAGGATGTTAGTTCATACCAGCCCTATAGACTGTCATTCACCGTCAGCCAATATACGCCTACATCCTGAATGAGTGTGTGACATCCTTCCACTGGCGAGGTCGATGTCTACAATGTTGTGTCATCTAAAATTCCACATTAAGCAGGTGACAGCTGACAATACCAAACCCTGTCAGAAGTATAGGCTATAGAGATGCAGATGATGTGGAGATTAAAACAGCGGACAAAAGCATAAGGTTGCTGATTGAATCTCTACAAAAACAATTCATCGAGACACTAGATGCTCCACATTGTGAAAAAATAAATTTTAGTACAATGGAAAAGAAGAAAAATGCTTTAATAAACTATTAAATGGTCAACTGTAAGCTAATTTGCTATTGATGATAGAGGGGTAAAATTACATTAATTATACATATACTAACATTTAGGGTCAGTAAGATTTTTTTTTAATTACTACATTTATTTAGCAAGGAACTATTAAATTAATTAGAAATTAAACAGTGCATTTATTAAGTTGAATATTTCAAATAATTTTTTTTGAGCTTTCTATTCATAAAAGAATCCTGAAAATTGTTTCAGTTTCCACAAATATATTAAGCAGCACAACCGTTTTCACAACACTGATAATAATACGAAATATTAACAAAGCATATTAGAATGATTTCTGAAGGATCATGCGACACTGAAGACTGGAGTAATGATGCTGAAAATTCAGCTTTGCGATCACAGGAATAAATGTGTAAAAAATAAACTATTTTTAATTATAATAACATTTCACTATTACTGTTTTTTACTGTAGATTTGATCAAACAAATAAATCCATGGTGAGCATAAGATGCTTCTTTCAAACATTAATCTTCTTTTAAATTCTAATCATATAAAATGTTGTTACTGCACAAAATGATAAATAATGTTTTAGATGTAAAACAAATTAACCTTAAACTTTACAATGAAAATGTATACTAAAAATAATCTAATACAATATAAACACACATCACTATTCATAAGCTATATATAAAATTGGCAGTTCATTTTTTTTTTTAAATTCAATCTGCCACAGTTCTTCACATTGGAGCTATGCAACAAGATTTCTCCTGTTGCTAATGACTAATTATTCCCTTGGGATTTAGGCTATACCAACACATTCAATAACTGACCCCTTAAATCTTCTCTGTGGCCCCTACCACTGTTTGTAATACAGCAAGTTCTTTATGAAACCAACTATTTGCTGCTTTTCTTGATTAAACGTGACCCTCTTGGAAAATATTGAGATTCTGTGTCTGTAAAAAATGATACTGGCCTGTGACCTTGCATACCTCCCTCTGGCAGTGGCAGTGTTTCCTCCTACATTGATTTTAATTTCAGTGCCGCATTATTTGGGCTCCTGCTTATAGTCTGGATTCGCAGCCAAAATGAGAAAGAGCCAAGACTCCACACCTCACAGACATCTATCATCCAGTATTTAAAAAGTAGATGGAATAAGAAATAAGACGATTAGAACAATTCAGTAACTCTACTATAACTTTGTCAATAGTTCTGCACAAATACATTGTTGAATGGTATAATATGATATGAAATATGCAGCCAGTCATTAGATCTTATATCTGAAACAATATTTTCAACACCCTCAACTCCCAAAATACGTTCAAAAAAAATCTGAACAAGGTCTAAGTTACTTGATATTAACTTTTAAACACAAGGGTCATCCTCCCTAGAGTCAATAAAAAAACTATATGATTGTGATTCTTTTTAAGAGTGCTACTAACTCCAATATCCAAAGGCTTCACTCATTAAGTGGTGTTCGGGTCCTTTTTGCTCTGAAAAAAAATTATTTTTCCCGAAAAAACTAGTTAATGTTATCGCATTGGACTGAAACTCGAAAGTGTGATAGGGTTCTGAACACAACACAAGGGTTAACACAAAATGCAAGTGCTCATTACAAATGACCAGAACTGGTCACAAAAGTGCACAGAGATATACTTTGTTATAAGAGAGTGTTGTAAAGAAGTGATACCACACTTTTTACAACTTTGTCCTCTCATGTCAGCAACAACAAATGAGTTGCTTCAAGGTTTGTGCTCTACGTGAAATGAATGAAAGCTGTTGTGCAATAAATACATGTCATGCCTCAGGTTTAAAAAGTCTTCTAGAATTTCACTGTCATATCCAACTAGCTGAGATATTACATTCTGGCTTAGATGTAAAGGTATACCATTTATCTTTGTTATATGATGTCCAACGTTTTAGATCACATATAGACAAGTACATACTGCCACCTAATGGCGAGCATCTGTATCAACAACTTTGGCTCCTCAATGGTATCCCTAAGTCATATCTCACAAGATATTTTAATTGGTCAGATTTTATAACGCTGCTTAACAAACCAAATAAAACTGATTGAGTATTCCTTCCTGCTGACTAGGTTAATATTTCCATTATCTGAGCATTAATTCAACTAAAAAAAATCCCAGATTACAGCAAACATTTCTATGTAAAAGTGTTCTCAGTATTGTGTTACTGATTAGTATAGTTTTACACATAAATAATAGTACTTTTGAAAACCTTAAAAATTATGTACACTCACACAAGATGAAGGCTGCACACTGCAATAAAAAGAGAGTTTGTCTTGTTTTTTTTAGTATAAATATTTAAGCATTTTTAGAATCAAGATGCATTTACTTGAGAAGCAATATGACATAAGATATTATGTCTTGTTTTCTGAAAAATGTAGAAAACTTTTTGTTAGTTTTTGCTTAAAACAAGAAAAACTATCTACCAATAGGGTAAGAAAAAGAACCTTAATTCAAAGGCAAAACAAGATTATTTTCCTTGCCTCGTTCGCAGAGCTAACACAATTTTGATGAATTTTTCATGAAACAAAACTTATTTAAAAAAGTTATTTTGCTTTTCAAGTAAATTTATCTTGTTTTAAGAATGCTTATATATTTGTAATGGAAATCATTTTTGCAGTGAAGTCTTAAACACATGAAAGTCTACTCACTCAATCTCTGTATTTACATCAAATTATGACTCGTTATTTACATCAGAAGCAAAGCTTACATAGTTTGCTGGTCCATGAACTTGGAATTGCCCAACTTGAAAGCGTTTTTGACTGCATCCATCTAAACTCTACATTTACAGGGAGGCATTGGTGTCTCAAATAAGCCTAAGGATAAAACAGAGGTGGATTAAATGAAAATGTCTGACACAATTAAAATGGCACTAAGTTCAATCAGACTTGTTTCCATCGAGAATGACTCTATGCTGTTAACGAATCGGTTGAGTAAACAATTCAATGACTCACTGACAACTAGGGATGGGCGATACCTCTTATTTAATTTCCGATCCGATACCGATATTTCCAAACCCAGTATCGTCGATATCGATACTTCTAAACTAAACTGATCTTTTAAATTATTAAAATAATATATAATTAGTAATTATACTCAATTTTTTAACATTTCATAGGCCTTTTTTGTTTACACTGTCAGAAATAAAATATACTATAATTGTATTTTAGCCCTTTACTGGGGCAGTAACCTCAAAGGTGCAACTATACCCCTAAAAGGGAGCATATTAGTACCATATAAGTATGCATGCTTTAAGGGTAGATAAGTTACAAAGGTGCCCCTTTGAGGATACCTCATGAAAAATAAACATGGTGTTACATAAGTTCTAAAAAGTATTATTACCATGGTAAATTTGTGGTTACTGCAGTTTTACTACAAATGCTGTGGTAAACTGTGGTTACAGTAATAAAACTATATACTAATATAATTTTGTTTAAGGCTGCCAAGCTGTTTTTGCATATTTTTTTTTCTGACAGATTTATTAACAGCAATTACAGAACATAACACAATGCATTTGAACTTTTAACAATCAGTTTAAATAAACTTACTTGCACAGCCTAATTAAAATAAATATAACATGTACACTATACTGTTCAAAAGATTGGGGTCAGTAAGATTTTGTAATGTTTTTGAAAGAAGTCTCTAACCATGCTAACCAAGGCTGCACTTATTTTAATAAAAATACAGTAAAAAAGCAATATGGTAAAATATAACAATTAAAAATAGCTATTTTCTATTGCAATATATTTTCAAATGTAATTTAAAATGCATCTGTGCATTTTCAGCATCATTACTCCAGTCTTCAGTGCCACATGATCCCTCAGAAATCATTCTGATATGCTGATTTGCTGTTCAAGAAACATTTATTATTATTTATATTTTAATATATTTTAAAATGTAATTTAAAATGTATCTGTGATCAAAGCTGAATTTTCAGCATCAATACTCCAGTCTTCAGTGTCACATGATCCTTCAGAAATAATTATAATAGTTGGTTAATGATTAATGGTTAAAAAAATGCACTTTAGAATCGATATTTTTATGTGAGGATCGATCCTCTCGATACAACATCAGTATCAGGGATGTACTGACAACACACTTGTCGCTCCCTACTTACTTGACGCTGTAACCTTCACAAAGAGCCATGGAATTCATCTTTTTGGAGAACAAATTTAAAACATTCGAGTTTGAGACAGACATGAATCAAACTCTCCACAATGTACATGCGCAAGAGCCGCTTGGAGGAGCTCTGATCTGATGGCCAGCCACAGCCGTGCTTCTTGAACTAGGAACCAATAATGCCGGGGGGCGGGAAATGTGACGTCACCAATAAACGTTTTCAAAACTCCCAGCAACAGTGTGCAGAGACCGTGCCTTTTAACTGTATATTACAAAAATGTCCGAAAACAAAAATACACATCACTGGTCTTCAGAGGAAACCAGCGTGCTGCTCGCGATATGGTCTTCCACAGAGATCCAGGAGAAACTGGAGAGCTCGATAAGGAAGAAAAGAGTTTACGATGAAATAAGCCAGGAAATGCTGAACGGTGGCTTCAGTCGCTCGACCGAACAAATCATAAACAAGTTAAAAAAGCTTAGGAAGGAGTACAGGGACCTGAAAAGGAAACCAAGTAAAAGTGACAGTGGACAGATTCCTAAAACATTCGACCACGGCGTTATGGAGTCTGTGCTAGAACACCGACCAGCCAGTCATCTGACTGGGGCCTTGAATCCAGCGACAGCCACGCTTGAGAAAAACGCGGACTCCGTCGTGTTTTCTGTAGCCGAGCTAGGTAAGTGTTGTGTCTGTATACAGTGTTATGCTGTGTAATATTACTTGGTTACTGTTCTAGCTACTGATGTTGCACAATTAATTAATTTAAAGCCAAACATAAACATGTAATCTATGCTTTTATTGTAGGTTGCCTCCAAAATAAAAGCTCAAGTAAAGGAATTATACGGTGGCAGAGAAGTGCAAAGTAAATCACAATTCTGAAAACAAAATAACAAATTACAAACGCAAATGCAAGTCTAAAAAACAAAATAACAATTCAGAAAGCACAACAACAATTCAGAAAACATTATAACAAGTCAGAAAACACAACGACAAATCCGAATACAAATCGACAAATCAGTAGGGATGGGCGTATCGATCCAAAGTATCGATATATCGATACTGACGTGAGTATCGAAAGTATCGATACTCAAACAAAAAATATCAATACTAAGGTGTGTTTTAATTTACATTTAGTTAAAAGCAGCTGTAAAACATCAGCTCCAGTGGCGTAGATGGATAAGTGCTTGTCGTTGGCTTTTTGATGCGATCGACCCGGGTTCGATCTCGCCTTTTGCCAAACTTTTTTTTCTCTCCCTTTTTCTCCCTTCGGCTGGTTCTTCCTGCATACGTTGATTGACAGATGTCTCGTCCAGTCAGCGGTGAGTAATCCCAAACCAATGGCGCTGTCTCAAACTATACCTACCTCTTCCGCTTTGTCTGATTTGTCGTTGTGTTTTCTGACTTGTTAATTTGTTTTCGGATTTGTCGTTGTGTTTTCTGACTTGTTATTTTGTTTTCGAATTTGTCATTGTGTTTTCTGACTTGTTATAATGTTTTCTGAATTGTTGTTGTGCTTTCTGAATTATTTTGTTTTTTAGACTTGCATTTGCATTTGTAATTTGTTATTTTGTTTTCAGAATTGTGATTTGCTTTGCACTTCTCGGTCACCGTAGGAATTATGACAAAAAAAATGCAGAAATGTTGAATAATAATTATAATAATATACAGTGCCTGGTTGCGTAAACTGCTTAGACTAGTCTTACAATTTAGTAGTCTTTTTTTGGACTGGTCGCAAGTTTATAATGTAGGTTACAGAAAAAATTATTTGAATAAAAAGAAAAAGTCTGATCACCCTCTGACTAAACCGGTAGTTTGTCAAACTATTTAAGACAGAAACACAAACCTTGTCACAATTAAAGTAGAACAAAAAGAGATCTGAGGTTACTTTGCAATCACTTTAATTTAAGTGAAAACAGGTCTGACTGACTTATCAAAGTGGACTTTGTTTTAAATAACTTTAGTCTATGCAGTGAAGTTTGGCAACCTTGACTAATGAGTCTTTTGTTTGTAGGTAGCAAAATAGCCGAGCCCAAAACTGCTCAGCTGTGGTCTTCAAAAGAAACCAGTGCACTGCTTGCGATATGGTCTTCCACAGAGATCCAGAAGAAACTGGGGAGCTCAAAAAGAAGGAAAAGAGTGTATGACGACATATGCCAAGAGATGGTAAACAATGGGTTTACTCGTACAACCGACCAAATCATTAACAAACTAAAAAAACTTAAAAAGGAGTTCAGGGACAATAAGAAGGAGAAAAGTAAAAGTGGCAGCCAATGGAGCAATAAAACCATTAACTATGATGTTATGGACGCTGCACTGGAACGCCTACCTGCGAGTCAATTTACTGAAGCATTAAATTCAGCAACAGCCATGCTTGAGACGAATACGGAATCGCTGTCTTCTGCAGCTGATCTCCGTAAGTTTTCATTATCGTCTTTCTTTGTTGTTCTCTTTTCTACACACTTGCCTAATGTATTCTGCAAAGGAATAGCTCACATTGCAAATTTTGCTATCCTCATATGTTTGACAAGATTATTATGTAAATGCACTATTTGCTACATTTAGATCGTCAAGTAATGTGCTGCTTTTATTGTATTGAATACAGACTCTTCACTTGAGGAGGTGCTGGACCAAGCTGAATCATCTTTTAGCTCCTCTCATCCCCAACCAAGAAAGCCTCTGGGAACAACCAGAATAAAGAAGAGAGATTCAAACCAGGAGCTGCTGGAATACTTGAAAACTGCCGATGAACGGTTTATGGCACACGCCAAAGAACTTAATACTGCCATTCTTAATAAAATGGATGAAGCTACGAATTCTATGCTGGGACTATTAGGACGCATGGTGGCACTAATGGAGGAACAGCAGGGAAATAAGCCATGAGCACAGGATTCCTTTTGCATGCTTAATTCTCATTTGCACACTTTTTACAGTTCAAAGTCGAAGCGAAACTGAAATTGAACCTCAAGTTACTTTATTAATATACATTCCAGGTTTTATTTGGAATTATTGTTTTGTGCATTGTATTACAGAACATTTTTTGTTAATCTGTCTTCAAAATATAATAACTTGTTCTACCCATGAAATTACTTTTTTTTTTTTTTTTATGCTTTACAACATCGACGACTCCCCTCCACCCACCTGTCATATAGAGATCATGAGTAGCTAGTGGAAATAGTGTAGGAAACCCAGATGTGTTCGACAGGAGTAAAGGTAAACTTATAGGCTTCTAACTTCAGCACATTAACCATGAATAAACTGTTTTCTTGTGTTTATTGGATTTGATTTTAATTTGTGTGTTGAAATTTCATTGATTCAGGTGAAACCATTACGACACAAACGCAAACTCCCTTCATGACTTTGAATAAAAGGCCACAGATGGAAGAGAGCACCATTGACATTGATGTCAACAAGCGTTCATCGTGCACCATAAAGGACCCAACAGATTTCACAAACATACTTGATATCAGTCAAGAAGACAATGAAAAGTAAGTCCATCCTGGTGTTTTAGGCCGTAAGCTGGCTTGAGCAAGTAATGCTTTTCCAGAATTGCATTGTAATCGCAACTGTACATGAGGCTGAAGGGATTATTTGCCATCTTGCTAGCTATATTTTGGAGGAGCTACCATGAAATTGGTAACAGTAATGTTATTGTATGGGTCTGTATGTATATCATCAGTAAAGCTATATGAATAACTAGTTTAATGGGCAACATTAATCAGTTATGTAGTATGTTGATGTATACATTACTGTGTGATTGAAGTGAGACGAAAGGTTGAGAAAAATGCTTGTTGTAAATGGCAAGATAACCCTTGTGAGCATTTTTGCATGATCAGAATCTTTTTATTTATCACTTGGTATACTGATGTAGTCACATTAACACCTTTTTGTCCTGTTTTTTTTGGTGTATTTCATCTGTTCTACAGGTTCAAGAGCTTGGCTGAACCCTCACCATCAGATTTCTTGGAATAAAGGCTGTGTTATTGCCCAATATTAAAGTTTGCTCCAAAGAACGTGGCATTATCTTGCATTCTATGGTTTCTACTTTCTACACAGAGACATTACATCACTTATCTACATTCTGGCTGATATAGCCTGAAAAATTCCTGTAATGTGGTTGAGCCATTTCCTTCATGCCATTTTCCCTTCCTAAAATGTTTACTGATAGATTGTTCCTTGCTGCTCTTTGTCACAATGAAAAAGTGTTAGTAGTAACAATTTAAGAGTCCAAAAAGAAGGAATATTCCCTTCTCTACATAAAACAGCATCAACATACAGTATGTTGGATGATGGAATTTACATCGCAGAATTAAAATTGGTTACAAATGCTGTTAACAAAAAATTGTAACATTTGTTCATTGTTTACTTTGTGTGTTGTTGCTTCATACACACGTGTCTCAAGTTTGCTTTTGTATGTCTTTGTACTTTACAGATTAACACTTTACGTTGGTCAAATTTATTTGCATTTTTTTATTGCAATTCATTTTTATAATAAATCAATATACATCTCAGTTTTGGAACATTTATTGAACATTCACACCATCAGCAAGTAAGGATCTGAGGAAAAACAATAGAAAAAGTAATAAAATTAAACTGCTACTTGAATAATTTCACTGTCCTGTCTGTTAAAGTAGTCTAATAATGCAGCTTGTACATCCGTCCCTTCTGGTTGTCCGTGATCTATTAATGCCTGAACGGGAGGCTGCATGTACATATGGATGGCTGAAAGGTCTTCACTGAAGTGGTCACGTTCCTCACAGATATTGTGCAGCACACAGCAGGTCAAAACCATCTTCTTTATCAGCTCCAGTTTACAGTCATTCCTTTTTAAGAGGCACCTCCATCTTGCCTTTAGCCTTCCAAAACTTGAGTCCACAACTGACCTTGCACTACTCAACCTGAGATTGAACCGTTGCTGCTGTGGGGTTAGTCTGCCCGTGTCTGGAAATGGCTTCATCAGCCAGTTTTGCAAGGGATAGGCTGAGTCTCCAATCAGGTAGTATCCAACATCACAACCAGAGATGTGTACTTTGCTTTGGTTTAACGGGTGTCCATCATTCAACATCTTCCACAAATAAGACTGTCTTAGGACCCTCGCATCATGTACGCTCCCAGGATGGCCAACACACAAATCCCAGAAAAGCCCTTTGCCATCCACTACTGCTTGCATTACTATTGAATGCCACCCTTTCCTGTTAAAATAGTCACGAGGGTATTTTTCAGGTGCTATTATTGGAATGTGGCTTCCATCTATTGCACCCACACATTGAGGAACGTTCCAGCGATTTTCAAAAACATCTGCCATCTCTTTCAACTTTCTTGAATCTGGGAATTTAATGTGTACAGGCAGAAGAACTTTAATTACAGCGTTGCAGAAGTCCTGCACACAGTTGAATACAGTGCTCACGCCAACCCCGAAAAGCTGACTGACACTTCTGTACTCATTGCCAGTGGCAAGCTTCCAAAGGGCAATGGCGATTCGTTTTTTTACAGGTACACACAAGCGGAAATTGGTGTTCCTTCGTTCAAGCACATGCTTGAGGCGACAACAGATGTACTCAAAAGACTCCCGTGAGACCCGAAAATTCTGGATGAACTGTTCTGGAGTGAATTCAGGTACAATGGTATCCCACCACTTGTGCTCTCGAGGATAGGACCACACAGCAGATGTCCGTCTTCTCATGATCACCAAGGCTATCTGTTAAGAAAATGAAGGTGAACAGATATTATATAATGCCAGCTTTCTGTTATGGCAATACAAATAATGCTTAAAACATATTTTTGTCTTTCTACTTTGTTTAAAACTTAAAGCAAGTTTGCATTTCTTATATTTACATGCATGAATGTGACATTTACCCATTTAAAAAAATACGTTTACAAGGTCACACAAAAAACAGTATATCTCCAAAAATTAATGGAAGAATGTTATTCATTTTAAAACATGTTTTAAAAACATTCCGACCAAATTTAAAGGAATAAACACAGTGCTAAAAAAGATGTTTGAATGTTTCAGGAAAGGGAAAACACAAGACACAAAGATTCTTTATAAAGAAATTGTATATTTATATTCATTATTTACACTTTTTTTGCAATTAATTTGTGCCAGGCCTACACATAACCAGAAATGCTCTGATATATGATGCCTCGGAGAAAATGGGACAGTTGATTGCATATTTAATTATTTTACAGAAATATAATTGGTTTGAAAACATCCCGCCCCCAGACTGGATCGTGCTTTGTACAGTTTAACTATAACGTAGCTAATTATTTTAAAGGACACCGAGGAAATTCCTCCATTGTAAGTACTTTGTAAAATGGTTGGTTTTCCAGGACGCGCGGGAAACCTTCACATCTTTAATGCATAAAAAACCCCCAATAATAACTGACCTGTCGTCTTGAGCGTAGACGTTGTCTATGACATTGTCTTTGGACGGCATGAAGACATTGAATTAAATTACTCTGGATGTTAAAATACGTTCTCAAAACTAGAAGACAGACCTGTAAACAACGAGTGTGGTGCGCCATGTTTGTTTGTGGGCAGTTACGTAGTCACGTGGCAGATTACGTAATCGCTCGACTCTCTCAAATCATTGCAAAGGCTGAGCTTTGATTTTCGGTTGTATATAAAATACCTAAAATATATAAAATACCTCTTTGTGTAAAATCTAACCCTCAAATCTGTTGGCTGATGATAAGTGAGAACTACTTGGGTAAATCAAATTCACTATAAAGCAGCACTGCAATAAATGGTGAAAACAATATATCAGAATTATATTATATAAAGGCCTGTCTTAAAGAGAGCTAATTGCTTTTTAGCAAGTATTTTGATTTTTTATTTAATTTTTTGGTAGTAGCTCTATTCGTGTGCACAGTCTATGTTGTGTATTGCACATTGTGCAAATCACCAGTAGAGGACGGCAACACTCCATATCTCATCTAAAGAAAACAAAAAACGTACAGTTGTCAGGGCTTGACTTGATTTGTCAAAAATGTACTTATTCATTAAAACATACAGAGTATGTTCATTCTCATTTTCTATCAGTCGGCAATAATTACGCAATATTTTAAAACCTATCAGTCAGGAATAACTTTGTATGCTATATACATAAGCTGTTTGCTCTTTCATTTTTGTTTCACTTGCTTTTTCTGCAGTTATGCAGTCCGTGGTGTTCATGTTAAGTTTGTTATAACGGCATGAACCTTGTGAAAAGGTGGAGATGGTCACAGGTGACTATCATTACTGATAATTATCATCCTCCTGCACCTGCTGCCATGCACTCATTAAGTCTCTATATGCAAATTAGACTTTGTCTGCTGCCCAGTATAAGAAGTACTCCTGGTTATTATGTTAGTTTTAAGTAATTAGGTTAATGAACAACCAGTATGTCAAGACTGGCCTGAAGAAAAGACTCCTAAGTTTGGTGGAGGTGTATAGGGTATGGATTTTGCTTTGTTTGACAAAATCTCTTAGATTAAGCAAAAACTGCGGAAGAAAGAAGAAATACAAACTAAAACACAACGAATGCTGGCTATGCATATTATATAAACAATTTTGCAGCTTCACTTTATCAAATTAATGGACTTATAATGTGTTTTTAAAGCATGTCAGTTTATAGAATTTTTCTATTAATTGCAGTTGTGGTGGGATACAGCATTGCTTTTAATATTGAAAATTGTTGGCAATGAAGCAAGCATAATAATAAAGCATAACACTGCAATATCTGTATTTGGCTTTATTATTGTCACTATTTCCCCATTTTATTTCTTCGTGTTCATTATGACAAAACAGGACTTGGTCTCTTGTTGTTGTGAGTATAACATACATCTTACAACATTTTCTGTCAAACAGTGGCTATGTAGTTCACACCAGCATTTTATGTCACTTCATTTAGCAAAATGTTGTATTGACAGTTTTATGTCATATTTAGTTTTCTGTTGTAACATATGGTCACAAAAAACAAGTATGTTTTTAAAACAATTGTTGATTCTAAATCATTAGGTCATGTCTGTGAATCTATTGCATTGCTTTGTGTCTGAGGGGAGTGGCTACAAGCGTATGTTTAACTATTCAGGCCTGGACAACATACCGGCTTTAATGGTTGGCGTTGTTAATTAGTATGTGGTTATTTATGGTTGTCTTTACAGTTTTGTTTAGTATGATCATTACAATTTTATATTACATTTATTTTAATTCACCACTGTTTTATGTTCATTTTAAGTCATTATTATGGTGAACAGTGTGCATTCTAAGTGGGACCTTATTTAGTTTAAGGTTTGCCTTAAATATTTAACACATTAAAGTGACTTTTTAAGATCCTTGTTCGTTTTGCATGAAACTGTGGCATATTAATATACACAAGTATATTGGTCTGAAATGAAATTTACTTTAAGTCAATTAATAAATAATTAATCAGAATAAATCTGATTAAATATGTTTGGTATTACTCACTTTACTTGGTATTATTAAGCTGATATAGCTAAAATGCAGAGTATTTTAAACTAATGATACATATCTTAATGTAAATAAATCAATTAACCGTAAACTGTAATAAAAAGTTTTTTTTTTTTTTTTTAGTTCAAGACAACGCTAGATGGCAGTTGACATGCATGCACGTGTGTGTATTGAGAGAGAGAAAGCGAGCAAGTGTCCTGGCAGAGTAGGGTCCCATTCTGAAGATTTGTACCCTGAGACTCTGCAGCCTTTAGAAACATGTGGAAGCAATTCCTTTGTGTATGGGCAGAGAGAGCACAGACTGGACTGCTGCATGTCAGGAGGCCTTAGGATCAGGTTACTTTGACAACCCTGACATGAATTGTGTGTGTGTGTGTGAGAATGAGCTCTGCTGGGTAAGTGGTTAGACTCAGGGAAAACTGATCCCCTCTTTTAGATTCTGGTCCTTTTCATAGTTGGTGATCTGTTTGTGTGAAGTCAGGCCAAAGAGGCAGTCACTGCGAGAGGACAAACCTTTCACCCTTTCCTCTGCTGTTCTCATCTATCACACTTTTTGATGTTTTGGACTTGGAGAGTTGCTGAAAACTTAAAAAAATGGCAGAAGTACATATGTGATCTGGTAAGGAATTTGTTCACCCAAAAATGAAAATTCTGTCATCATTTACTCACCAATATGCTGTTACAAACCCATAAGAAATTTCTTCTGTGAAACACTCAAGGAGAATATTTGAAGAATAAACTAGCCAGTCCTCATATAATGAAAGTTAATGGGGACTTGTGCTGTGTTCCATTTACCTCTGAAGTTGAATGTCAAAGTTGGGAATGTAAAACCAATGGAAGTGTCCATTGTTATCAATACCAGTTGATTAAAAACACATAAAAAGCAGTATTTTGCACACATAATGCTATAGTATCACATCCACAAATAAAGTTGGACAAGTACTATGTGCACCACTGAGTTTATCAAGACACAGACAAACATAAGTGCTAATAAACAATTATATTACTACAGTTTCTCTTCTGTTGATGCACTGAGCAGCCATATTGGGTTCTGAAGTTGGAGTTATTGTGATTCCTCTGAGATTCCAAGTTGAAACTCCGGCTTGGGAGGCATTCCAGTTAACAGTTCCTATACTGGGAACTGGGAATTTTCAACTTCTGAGTAGAAATGGAATACAGCATTAGGTTGTCTAGCTCCAAGATGACAAAAAAAAAGCACCATTTATGTATCATAAAAGTACTTTATATGACATACTAGGTCTTCTAAAGCAATATGGTAACTGTATGAGAGTTTCTTTTTAATGAAAATATATTTCATTATTCACTGAATGATCGATCCAACATTTAATTCAAAAGCTGCAGTGGAAGAGAATATTATCAATGAATAACAACATTTCAGCTTATTCATCACACAAAGCTATCGTATGATATATTTGGGATATAGTGAATTAGTCATGATCATTTTCTGATATGTTTTTGTCATTTTGGAGCTTTACAGGCCTGGTCCCATTTTCAGTGTATGGAAAAGAGTAGCTACATTCTCAAAGCATTTGTTTCTCAGTGCAGCAGGTTATAACTTTTAGGTTTTTTTGCTTATTAAAAGGCAATAGTATGAATTTCCTCAAGTGGACTAATACAGTGCAGCCTCTGTTATTAATGCAATAATTATGCATCAGGGTGTAGAGCTGAGGGAATTTGCGTAAGATTAATGAAGGTCACTACTATTCCCAGATGTTTTCTCGTAATTACAGCTTTGTTTATCACGAAACCCAGCCACATAAAGAGCAAAATATGCATGGTAATTATTCATAATGCTTACTAATTCAAGTGTAGCCACCTCGGTTTTCACCTAATTAATCATGCTAATGTCTTGAATAAATCTGCATAATTACTCATGGTCACCTGTTGCAATTGGTGACCGCCACAAAGTTCATGCGTGTCAATGATATTAAAGTGACGGTTTGAATATTCATATATGAATGAGTGTTGTGTTGTTGAATGCAACCTGTCCTGATGCTTTCAGTTGAAGCTCTGAGCGTCCACAAGACAGCTTTTGGTCAATTTCCCAGGGTGGTTGCACTTAGGACCGTGATGTTATTGGAATAATATGTGCATATGAACATGCACATTAACATTTACTTGGGAAATGCTTATCCTTAGAGGTTCAATTAAAACAACAGCGTGATAATAGAATATTGGAAACAGAGCAAGGACTTCTATTATATGGTATGCTGCTGTACTACCATAAAAATCATGTGAATGGATATAACTGGCTAAAATAGTCAAGTCAAAATTAAATCAAAAGTGATCCGGTGATGTTCTTAATGTATGTTCCTGGTTTCATTGTGAACATAAGGTTTTCGGTCATCAAACTTGCCTCTGAAAAATGCAATCTGTTTCATACTAAACTTTTTTTTTTCTTGTTTCAATATTCTGTTTTAGTCTGAGATGTATGGAAGCCCGTTTCTGCTACAGTATAATAAAAAAGCTAATTGCGACTTTTCATCTAACAATTCAGACTCACAATTCTGAGGAAAAAAGTAAAAAAAAAAAACAACTCAGAATTGCAGGATTTAAATTCGGAATTCTGTCATTCTCGCAATTCCAAGTTTACATCTCGCTTTTTTAGCAGACTTTTTTTCTACTGAATTTTGAGTTTACATCTTGCAATTCAGTGTTTTTTAAATTTTTTATTTTTTTTTAATTGTTGTTGTTTCTGTCATGGGATAAAAAAAAAAAGTAGTTCACTTTTTTGTTGCAGTTGCATGTTTGTGTCTCACAAATGAGACTTTTCTTCTGAGAATAGTGAATTGTTAACTCTTTTTTTTCTCAGAATATGTCTTGCAATTCTGCGTTTATATCTCGCAATTCTTGAAGGAAAAAAAAGGTCTGAATTGTGAGATTAAACATTCACAATTACCTTTTTATTTTTTTATCCCATTATGTAAAAAAAGCTCCATAATGATGCATCAGATCACAGAAATAAAATGTAAAAAAAAAAAACGTGCTTTGGCCACTGCAATCTTCTGAAATTGTATAGTCATAGCTTAAAAGACATTATTATTTACTGATGTCTTTTGGACTGTGCTCTCTTACACCACAACGTCAGAATGCTTTTGTCCAAACCTGTAAACTCACTCTTGGCCAGGTTCATATATTCATTATTGATCATCGAAATCATTTGAGTGTGGCTTTAAGTCAGTCATCTCTTTTAGTGGGGGAGAAATAAAGCTTGCATTTGTCATGCTTGAAATGAATTATGAATAAAGCCAGAAGCAGAGGTCTTCGTGGACAGCGGGGTATCATCATGCAAAAAGGAAGAACATAAAATTCAGTCCATCTTATTTCCGATTATGACCTGCTTTTGAAAAGGATGAAATCATTTCCTGCAGGAGGACAGGCAGAATCCTGATCACACATAATTGCGCCAAACACATCCGCGGTCTTGATCCCTCTCCAGATGAAAAGGGGAGTTTTCGGAGTGGAGGGCATGGGGAAAATGATGGCGGGCTGGATGGTTAAAAAAGGAGAGAAGATGAAAAGTGTTTTTTGAAGTGGCTTTCTGCATTAGCCTCTTCTCCCTGAACCCTCCGGATCAAGCCATTCTACCTTGACCAACACTAACCTCTCAACGCAAAAACACACACATGTACACACTCCGTCCCACGCTATTCACAAGACAGGATACAAGGATAATTTCTCTGATTTGAACATTGAGGCTCTGTTTGGAATGGACTACTTGCTTTTTTATATCAAAATACTTATGTTTAACATCAAGTGCCAATCCTATTCTACTAATTACAGACTTGATTTCTCTTTCTTGACTCATTATATGATTGGAATACCAAACATTAAAACATTTTACACAAAGTTAATTATATTATTAGCCATATTTTGATAACTGGATGCTATTCAGATCACGTGACAACGATGTAGCACACTAATGTTTGCAGTAATGCTTTGGCTACTGTTTGAAACAAATCTAAAATTATTACATTCCAAACACAGCCAGAAAGTTAATGTATGATGCTGCAGTGATGTATTTTTGTAGGCCAACCTGGAAGTCCCCTCAACAAAAACCCAATAGGATTTTTGCATCAGCTTGTAGATTATTAGAGAAAATAAAATCTGTAACCATCAAAAGTTTATTAATCTAACATGTTTTGCTCATAATCTTCACAAATGAACGCAACTTTTGAATTTTGAAGCAAATCACCACAAGTAAAAAGCTATTGAGCCACTTGTTAGCAACCACTTTTAAACAATTACAAGAGACTATAACCGATGCATTTTAATGTTGTAGAATAAAACATGAAAATATCTTGACCTTGTGTTAACCACAGACGTTTCAGGCATTTAACCCAGAACTCGTTCAAAAACCACATTGACTTCAGGGTGATGGAAATGGACGTGCTAAAACGCTAACTCCTTTCCGGGATTTGGCCTACAAAAATACATTATTTCTGCAGCAATACAGCAGAATTATTAAATGTAATATTCCAACCGCAGCCATGCACTGAACTGCAGCTAACAGGCAGACAGGGAACACAGTTTACACTTAAGTGCATTTGAAGTATACTGAACTTGCGTATACATTTGCGATGGAACCATGTTTCTTTCTGACATTCCACATGACACGCTTCTGTGTTGTGTGTGTATTCTGTGTCTGTATATGCTTATCGAGTGAGTCTCGGGTGAACGGACGATATCATTTGCGACTGTTTGACAAACACCCAATCACATGAACATTGCCCACAGCCATGAGAGATATCAGCACATCAGCCACCACTAAGGTGACTATTCATTCCTCTCTCTCTCACCCCATCTTCATCTCTCACTCTCTCCATCTTGTCCTCTTTTACCCTGTCTTCTTGTGCCTCAGGCTTTCATTCCATGAATGTCACACAGTGTCTCAACCTGTGTAAAATTGGTCTTTTGGGATCCATAACTGATGTCAGCCTTCCAGATTTCAGAGAGATATGATCTGACAAACCTCTGGTCCAGTAGAGTGCTACCAGCATGGCATGACCACAATAAACTGTTTTTGATGTGCTGAGGCATTGACCACAGAAGTCAGGTCCCTTAGAGTCTTCAAAACGTGGACATATATCGGACACACGTTTATTTGTTGTGCTCATGAGCAAGTTTTTATTCCATAAAGAGGTTAAATATTTACACAAGGTAATAGTTCTGGAAGTCATTTATGGGTGATGTTTTTTACATTTAATATTTACTTCACACTAAAAGGTTGAAGGGCATTATCTCATACAGAGTGTACATTTTTGATATACTTTATGTGAGGTTAAACATTATGGCCTCTTTTATTTCAAGCCACTACTTTGGTGTCCCATGACTATTTAGATGCACAAATCCCATTGTGTTTTTAATTAAGCACTATTAGATATATTTTATTAACTTTTGAACATAAAATTGTCCTATAGCATAAAAATAAGCTAGTTTTAAATGCATTATGAGGATTTTGGCCTGTCTTATGTGATCTTATTGACTGTATCCAAAAATTTTAATCAGAATATTTTATTTAAAAATAATACATTTGACAATCTTTTGAATTTATGTTCAATTAATTGCAGTAAAAGCCGTTTACCTGATTTAACTGACACATATTTTGTGTGCAACCCTATTATGTTTTTACCAAAAATGTAGCATATGGGAAATATCAGTTTAGGCTAATTTTATTATTTTAATTTTAATTAATTAATTATTATTTTTTTATTTAACATCTATTACTAGAAATTTGCAATTTAAACAGTATTTAGAACTAGGTTTCATTAAGGATTTAGTTGCTCACTATTATATGGAGAAATATTTGAAACAACTCTTATGCAGTGCACAAAAAAGAAAGAAATAAAAAAATAAATAAACAGCATTTAGAATTTGCCCAAATTCTCTCCCTCTCGCTATGTCACTCATTGGTATCAGCGACCTCCTCGGCAGCTTTGGGGCTAATTAGCACATGCTAGCAATTATCAAACATGAGTTAGACATATGTGTTAATATGGACCACTGCCATTAGGAAGGAACCAGTTGGAGAGAATCTCCTTCTAATTTTCTATAATAAATGACCATAGTCAAAATGCCAAGTGTTTCTACACTGGTGTCATGGCTAAGAGTGCAGTGCCTGTCAGATTGATGCTAATTTCCGATGATTAGCTTATTTGTAAAGGTTGTAGCTGGTTGTGTGAAGTGGGGCTTCATGCAAAAGATTTTCAGAAGGCTGTATTGATTTCTATTCATTCCTTTATTATTTTATCTTTTATTCTATCTCTTATTAGATTGTTTTTCTATTTATTTTAATGCTAATTTACTATGATTTCACAATGGTAACAAAGTCTGTTATATTAGTAACTGCCATATATTAGTGTTGGGTTGGAGTCTACCTTGTCAAGTCCTTAAAGGTAAAGTTCACCCAAAAATGAAAATTCTGTTATCACTTACTGACCTTTATGTTGTTCCAAATCTGTATGAGTTTCTTTCCTCTTTGGAACACAAAATACGATTTCCTGAAGAATGTTGCAGTTGCTGGTATCCATTGGATTCCATAGTATGAAAAAAAACATTATGAAAGTCAATGGCTACCAGCTTTGGTTGGGAGATACTTATTAATGTCTTATCTTAATTTTATGTTGTTACTTATTTCTTTATCTTTCACGTTACACATGACGTGGATTTGACTGTACTCTGAAAAATTTATCTGAGTCCAAAATGTACGAGTTCATATCAAGTTCAAGGACAAGTCCATCTGAATGCGTCCAAATCTGAGTTCATTCATAATTGCAGTTCAAGTCCAAGTCTAAGTCTACGCACCCCAACTCTACCAAACACCATCTAATCTGATTTTTGCCATTATATATGGTTGAAGCTTCTCTCATGTCCGGTTTACTGTAGTCAACAGTGTTTACAACAGTCTCAAACAATCAGCATCTAAACTTTACCTGGAGCAGATATCCATGTAAGGCCTGAGAGGCCATCAGTGGCAGACTGTGTATCTGGATTATTCATCTCCCTGTCCGCTACTCCTTCCCTTACAAAGCATGATGGGAGTCTGCAGTTTGTTTTGGCTCTAGTCTATTCCTGTGAGACTGTCTGGCCCCCTGTGAGGGTCATCCCTCTTGATGCCATGCGTGTCATCGCCCCTCAGTGAAACAGGAGAAAATGATGGACCTGATACATATGAAACAGCGCTTCATACATATGCATGCCACTGAGGCCGGGCGGGGGTTGGGCCATACGGAGTGGAGCGGGAAATTGCTTGCTGGCCAGACACAGGGTTGGAGCTATTTAAATATGCATGAGGGCCCAGTGTCGTGACATTAGACCACTCCTCAAAATGCATATTTATTTGCATGGTATCTGTAATAATGAAAGGGCTTGTGTCATTTTTCATGTATGATAGAGTGTGGTTTGGGGCTCGGTGCTGGGGACGACACAAAGAGGCTTCAAAACAAACTACAACATAAGATGATCTTTTGGTGTTGTTTCACAGCTCGCACCTTTCTTGAAACTGTATTTTCTAGCCATGCATTAGTGTTACTGGCACAACCAACCCGATCTCTTGAGAAAACTATTTTATGAACTGGCAATTTCATATAAATTCATATCATGTGATTTGCTTGGAAACCTAACCAACAATGGTGCGTTAGCAGATCATTCAAAAATTTAAAAATGAGAATGAACGCTTCAAGAAAAAAATTGCTGTAGAAACAAATCAGTGTGGTCTCTTTAATAGCTCAGCTGTATCTCCTAGACAGCAATGAGACAAAAAGAGTAAATGGAAACTTTTCTCAGATTTTTAGCTCAAAATGTCTTATTTCAGTTTAAACTATTTTTCATTAAATTCTTCCAAGATCAGCTGATCTAAGTTAATATTTCTGCATTCATTTTAAAGAACAATACTTGCTGTGTCAAAAATGGACTATTTTCCCCCCATTTTAGGAGAAAATCTACAATAAACATAACTGAGAGTTCCATGAGCTATGAAAGATTAACCTCTGAGCAATAAAATTGCCTTCTGAGTTGCCACACTCTTAAAAATGAAGGTTCTTTAATGGCTTCAATGGTTCCATTAAGAACTTTTAACATCAATGGAAACGTTCCATTGATCAAAAGCTTGTTTATATATAGTGATTTTTTAAATGTTCTTCACACCAAGAAAATAGGTTCACAGAAAGGTTCTTTGTGGAATCAAAATGGTTCTTCTGTAGCATTGCTTTGAAAATCCCTTTTTGGAACCTGTATTTTTAAGAGTGTTACGACTGCATTCAGCTTGAGTAAAAACCTACTAATGTTCTGAAATATAAATGACAGTAAGCAATGGACTCAAATGGACTGATTTGAAATGGACTGAAATACACAAAGCCTGTCTGTTAAGTCAAGTGTATATTAGCCACCATGTTTTCAGAAGGTGCATCTTCATTTACGCTCATAAATAAATCATTCACCAGCTTGCATGAACTTCAAGATGTTATTTTGATCTTCAAAGGACATGCTATACACTACATAAACAGCTCACCGACGCAAACCGGTTCTTTGCAATTGGAGTGCGGTGGGGGGAGAGATGGAGAAGCAGAACATCATGATGGTGTGGCTGTTGTCTGTATTAGCTTTGCTGTAGTCCCAGGGGGAGCTCTCCCAGCTTCAATCAGTGTTAGGGCTTCTGGGTTCAAGTTCAAGTCGAGAGCTAGAGAAACATGGCTCACCACCCACGAGTAGTACACAGCTCTGCACTGGAGGGCCGTGAACTCTGTTCAAAGCAATCAGGCCAGTATTCCATTCTCAGGCTTTACATTTAAAGGGTTGGAGTTGCTACATTTTGAATACCTCTGCATGGACTTCCAGGCTGTAATTATGATAATGATGTGTGTGATTTCAGCTCTCAGCTCTTTTGAATACACCTGATTTCCTCTACCCCGTTAATAGTTTCAGATCCCATTCAGACAGGACCGTTCAAGCAAGCAATGGTTTATTCTGAGAGTATCAGTGGGGGAAAAAAGAAGCCAGATGAAGACCTGGCCAGTCTGGAAGGGGTTGGGGCATTGCACGATGAATATTAAACCCATTGTAATGGGAGAGAAAGACATAATGTGTGATGCCCTCAAGTCAGCTTGTAATAAAAGAGAAAATAACACCATTTTCTCCAAAGCTTGCATGCATATATATGTTTGTGAAGAGAGCGTTAATGTAAAAGAAAAGAGAGCTGGATGTTACTGTGGAGAAAAAGACATTTTTATTTTTAATTGCCTTATTCATCCTTAAGTTATTTTGAACCTGTGTTATGTTCTTCTGTGAACTACAACAGGAGATGTTCAAGCTGCTCTTTAGCATAAAATGAAAGCAGATTGTAATTTATTTACTGTCAGGCTACATAAAAGTGATCAATAAAACTTCAAAAGACACGATAGCCATAAGTGACAGACAGAATTTCTTTATGATGCTGGGTTTGATGTCACTGATGTCAAATACCATTGGTTCATGTGTATCATGTGACAGATTGTGACACATTTCTTATGTTCACACTCTAAAAAGTGCTGGATTAAATACAACCCAGCGCTGGGTAAAATATGGACAAACCCAGCTATTGGGTTGTTTTAACCCATTGGTTGGGTTACTACCCAGAAGGTTGGGTTAAACATTTAACCCAACCACTGGGTCAAAACAACCCAGTTGCTGGGTTTGTCCATATCTCACCCAGCGCTGGGTTGTATTTAACACAGCATTTTTTAGCATTCATTTGATCGAAAATACAGTAAAAACTGTAATATTATGAAATATTATTACAATAAAAAAATAATATTTAATAACAATAAAAAGAATGTTTTCTATTTTAATTTATATTAAATTTTAATTCATTCCTGTGATGGAAAATATACATTTTCAGCATAATTACTCAAGTCTTCAGTGTCACATGATCTTTCAGAAATCATTCTAATATGCTGATTTGTTGATTTATAAATATTCCTTATTATTATCAGTGTTGAAAACAGTTGCACTGCTTAATATTTTTGTGTAAACCGTAATGCTTTATTTTTTTATTCGTTGATAGAAAGCTTAAAAGAACTGCATTTATTTGAAATAGAAATATTTTGTAACACTAAATGTTTTTACCATTACTTTTGCTCAATTTAATGCATCCATGCTGAATAAAATTATCAGTTTATCTAGTAATAAATCATCTAGTAATTAACTTAACAATCTACATTCCCTTATTACACATTTTATGGAAAAAGAGCAGCTTGAACATTCTGCCCAACTTTCTTTTGTGGTTCTGTAAAGTAATAGTTGTTTTTTTTTTTGACAAACTATAAAACCTGTAAATGTTGGACAGCATAGACCTGCCTAATGTTTTTTTTTTGGGTCTCCTAAACACAATAACCCGTGTTTTGCTTGGCGTTCTTCTTCAGATTTGCCTTCCTTACTGTACCCTCCTCAGGGAGCCATTTTCCCTTCAATTGATGGAAAACCAAAACACATATGTCAGGCCGCAAACATCTCAATGACATTCTGCAGGGCTGCACTTTTTACCTCAGAGAACCTCCCGTCTGAGGGGATGTGACAGGGATCTGTGCACTGGGGAAATATTGCACAGCTTCCCATTAGCTGCTGCCTTTGCTGATCTACGATCAGCTTCTGGTAGATCTTAGGCACAGGCCTAGCTTGTGACCTAACATGTATATATGCTTTAAAGTCATGTGTCACAGAGATGTTGAGATAAGACGAGATGGGTTTGAAGGCATTACTTTGTTGGAGATACTGAGAGAAATGGACTGGAAAGATGTAAAGAGCAGACAGGAATAAACTAGGTTGAAACTGACCACAAATGTCCTCTTATGCCTTTTTGATAATGTATTGATGCATTCCTTTTGAGAGCTGATATTCTTTTCTGTTTGTTCAGTGAGTCATAGAGCCTGAAGGAAGTCTGCAATGATGAGCTGGTACCTGGTCGAATTTTCCTGGTGGGCGTCATATTGAGCAAAGAGCGCTGTCTGTCTGTAAAAACAGATTTAGAAGTAAGTACTAACACACAATGAGCAGCATGGAAGAAATTGTTTAAAAAAGCATATAACTGTTATGAAGTTTCAGTCATTCCTGAGATAAAGTACACTCTTTTATTTTCATCATTTATACAATTATTGTGTTATTCCAAACTTGTGTCATTTTCTTACAATGAAACATGTTAGAATATTCGACCTGCTCTTTTCTATACAACGATGGTGATTCAGATGGTGATTCATAGCATTTTTGAACTTCTGGTTCCATCTTCCAGTCAATAGTTTGTTTTTTTATGGATTTTTTTTGGTTAAATGGCTGAAACAAGGTCTGTGGTTAACACAAGCTCAAGACATTTTCACATTTTAACCTACAATATAAAATACATCAGAAATGGCCCTTGTTTCTCGTGTGTCACATGATCAATCATGTCGAAATACATTAAAAATGTAACTGTAAATGAGCTACAGGAAAGTATATCAGTGAATTGCTGTAGTAACTTTCAAATTTAGGAAATTCAAATCTAAATCTTTTGGGTTCATGCATTTAACGTTAAATACTTCCTAATATCTCCTTTTGTGTTTCCTGAAAGAAATAATACAGGGTTGGAACACCTTAGGACGAGTCAATGAATCAAACATTTTTGCATGAACTATTCCTTCAAAGCATCTGTTTTTTTACATTATACATTTATATTCATTCCTTTGACAATGCAATCTGATGATGAAAGGTCCAGGCAGGGCATCACATGATTGCTTTTCTTGCTGAACTAACACTTGTGCGTTAAGGCAGGGTAATTTTCCTGGTCTGCTGGGAGTTTGCATGCAGAATGATGTCATTAATCCCACCAAGGACAGTCACCGGTGTGAAATATTGGCAAAATGAATGAATGCATGATGGGTAGAATTGCCTTCATGCTCCCTTACCAAAAAACTGCCTACATAGATATACCATAAGAAGATGTGCAGTGCCAGGGTTTGGTGTCAGTGGTGCCAATAGTTCTGTCTAAAATGTCTTTTTGTGTTTCACAGAAGAAATGAAAACCATCATGCTTTGGAAATGAAACGAGGGTGAGTAAAAGATTACAGAATGTTCAATCTTCGGTCAGCCACCCCACCTAATACTTTATAGCTGAATAGAAGGACAGAATAGAGCCTTAAGTGAAGGATTTAGATATCTGTGATTTCTCAGAACCTTCTAGGCTTATCCATGGCCTTATGGGTAATTACATTGTTTGTGTCAGCCTCATTGTCAAAGCGATCATGCCGACACTCTGTTTAAAATGGAAGATAAAAAAAGGTGAAGTTCACCTTCCAGCACCTTATGGGTCCTCAGAACTGATAATACAGTTCTTGTTTAACTTACTGAACAATTACAATTTATTTGTTTATTTATTGACTAATTTAAAACATGTACTTAAGGATAGCAAGACTCAAATAAGTGGCTGAGTTCAAAATAGAATAGCATACAATCAGCCACAGTAGTTACTGAAGATACATAACTGCAAAAGATCTTTGTTGTAATAAAAAAATAAATAAACAATATATTGCCAAAAGCTATTTTTTCTTAGTATATTTAAAACGATCAAGGAAACAGAATTGTTAAGTAAAGAATCGTTTACTTAAAGAATCGTTCAATTCTTTAACAATACTTATCCCTATTCCTCAATGCCTGTCAGTTTTTAAATTCTCATTTATCCTATTGGCTATGCATTTTTTCATCCTATTCAAAACTGAGTATTGTTTATCCAGATAATCTTAATTCTTTTCAAAATAACACTGAATTAATAAAGTCTTTTAGTCTTTCTGCATCACAGTGGGATTTTCCTTAAGACACCAGAAAGGAACAATGGGTCAACTGAAGCGTCATAATGATCTATTGTGTCACTTGGTGGACTTATTTTCATCTCTGTCCATGCTTATGTCAGAGTCCCATGCATACTTGGAAGGGCACAGCATGTGTAAGACATCAGTCCAGGAGATTCAGTGGGCTGGGACTCCTCTAGCATGACCTTGGTCAGTAGTGACATCTATTTTCTGGCTGATTGCACACATATTTGCAAATTGTGTGCAGACGAAGCTAATTTGTTTTTATGCAAGTTTTTTCTGTGTGACCATAAAAAAGTGAGTGTACGGCTAGACTCCGGGCAGGACACCCTCCCCGTTTGACAGCTACAGAAATAACCGATGAAGGATGTGTCTCTGCTTGAGTTCACATATGGAAGGAACCTCTGGGTTTAGACCAGTGTATGGAACATGGCTGGAGCCCAGCTTGAAAATAGCTTCACGTTTATTACATGATGAGTTCACCTTCCAGCACCTTATGGGTCCTCAGAACTGATAATAGTTATTGTAGCCCTGAATGTTTTACTCTTTAATGCATTCATCCACAATTTGCGATGATATCTTTTAAAGTATGCCATCTTTTTACTTGACCTCACCTTGTCATGTTCATCTGCCACCTCTCCATCTCATTCTCACCTTCTCTCACGCTTCAGATCACAGCACTGATGCAGAATTCATCCCCATTAACTGATTTGTGAATACTCTGGTGCTGGGATCGATGCTTTATCAGAGGGAGTGATAGGGTTGCGCACTCTCTCAGCCTAACCTGTTAAAGAAGTGCTGGCAGCCATCTCTGTTTTAAAACTCTTGGGGTGGTAAGACAGTGCAATGAGAGTGTTGAAGAGGAGGAGGAGGTGGCGGGAGATCTGGCTCTTTGGAGTGATGATTTGCTGCTCCGATGATTTTAGTCCCATCTGCATTCGATTATAGCCAGACTAAAGGTTCTGTCCTTCACCCGTTGACACCTCCATTCCCGCTGTAATGTAACCAACCTCACAAATACATCACTCACCTCTGGCTTTGCATAGAGGGAAATAAGAAATAGACCCATACGCGTGGCTCTCTGAGCAGTCAACTAAATTTACAACCTTGCTAATACTCGCACTGCACTAAAAACATATTGGATTTCCAGCCCTATTGAGAAAGTCCATTTGCACTGAAAAAAAATCTCAATCAGTATTTTTGTCCGGTTAAACATCTAAAACATCATAGATTTATGAAATACACCTCCATTAAAGAATCAAAGCAGGAATGTGCAGAAAAATTTCATCTCTGTCCATGCTTGTCAGAGTCTCATGCATCCTTGGAAGGGCACAGCATGTGTAAGACATCAGTCCAGGAGATTCAGTGGGCTGGGACTCCTCTAGCATGACCTTGGTCAGTAGTGACATCTATTTTCTGGCTGATTGCACACATATTTGCAAATTGTGTGCAGACGAAGCTAATTTGTTTTTATGCAAGTTTTTTCTGTGTGACCATAAAAAAGTGAGTGTACGGCTAGACTCCGGGCAGGACACCCTCCCCGTTTGACAGCTACAGAAATAACCGATGAAGGATGTGTCTCTGCTTGAGTTCACATATGGAAGGAACCTCTGGGTTTAGACCAGTGTATGGAACATGGCTGGAGCCCAGCTTGAAAATAGCTTCACGTTTATTACATGATGAGTCAATTTTGAAATATTAAAAAACTTTTAATGAAAAGAAACTAAATCTCTTGGTAAATCATAATTTCTCAAAACAGACGTGTGATGATGAGCTAATGATGTTTAAAGAATTGTTACCTGATCGAGTATGCAACAAAACATAACATAAGCACACATTTTTTTAAATAATAATAAATGTTATAAATTAATAGATTTAATAAATAATATTAATAAATAAAAAAATAAAAAAATATCTGAATACATTTAATAATAAATGATGTTTTCTCCAAATAGAACAAAAATGTCCATGGTAAGGTTTCAGTAAACACAAAAGATGACATTAAGATTTTAAAATAAAAAACTGTTCATCTTAATACTGTAATAATACATTTTATGAATTATTATAAAATTGAAACTTAAAATTGCTCGATGTTTTAAAGTCAGTCATATACTAACTTATATTCATTGTCATTGATTTTAAACTAACAAAACAGTACATACATACATACATACATACATATACACATATATATATAGAGAGAGAGAGAGAGAGAG
>NW_015557156.1:1081651-1082270 GCF_001515605.1 Sinocyclocheilus anshuiensis
GCAGAAAAATGTGTTTTGCAACAATGCCACTCACTGAGTTGTGAGTTTCAGTCTGTCTTTAATGTGAAAAGAAAGTTGGCACACAATAAACAGAATTTAGTCTTTTATATTCTGCTGTTATCGATAGCATACACACAGCATAATAGTCTGACTCACATATTAATGACTCTTATGAGCAAATTTAATTGCTAAAAATGTACTCACCCTTATAGGCCATCCAAGATGTAGATGAGTTTGTTTCTTTATCAGAACAGGTTTGGAGAAATGTAGCATTACATCACTTGCTCATCAATGGATCCCCTGTAATGAATGGGTGCCGTCAGGAAGAGAGTCCAAATTGATAAAAACATCACAATAATCCACACCACTCCAGTCCATCAATAAATTGCTATAACAATCACAATGGAAATGGATGGGAATTTTTACTTAAATCTGAATTTAAACTACTTTAAACTGTTTGTTGACATAAAACATATAAAAACATATTTGGATTGTGGAATGAACTAAACAAAACCAGTATCATAGAAACAGAGACTACTGATACATGGTTGGATACACACACACACACACACACACACACACACACACACACACACACACACACACACACACACACACA
>NW_015557156.1:1082302-1154531 GCF_001515605.1 Sinocyclocheilus anshuiensis
ACGCCACTCCAGTCCATCAATTTACATCTTGTGAAGTGAAAAGCTGTGTGTTTGTTATAAATTCATCATTAAGGCATTTTTTCCCATTTTTCCCTTTAAACCATTGCTTCAGGCTAAAATATACAGTATTCCATAATCCATAATAACACTTATATAGTCAGAGCTGGAGATGAGAAAGGCCAGAGGTGTGACCAGCAGCTAGATTGTTTGATGAAATGATGAAAGCGATTCAAAGAGAGCTAGATTTCTTAGTAACCCTCTTCATTTGGACCCATATCCCATTATAGTTGCCAGGCAGCAACCATCAAGATGTTTAAAGTACATTCAAGTACAAGCAGCTGCTAAAATATTAAAAAAATTGAGCATTACTGGACAATGAGATTATTGGACAATTTATCTTCTTAATGCAAATGTGTCAAAATTTAACTTCAAATATTATTTTATTCTAAGATATAATTGTAAAATATATTAATTGTGTATATAAATGTTTTGAAATTTATATTTGAGAAGGAAAAATATTATGATCTCAAATGACCACATTTGTTTTTTGAGCCCCCCCCCACAGGGGGACATATACATAAAGTTAAGACATACAGTGACAATTGTGTCCTCTCCCACAGGGACCATTTTCACGCATGTGATCATCTTCAGGCCCTCTTGCTCTACCCATCCCATCATGCATCTGGAGCAGCTGAGGGTCCAGACGGAACACGCCTGAGAGCCATGCATGTGTGTCTCATTCTAGTGGACTGAGACTGGACGTCTAGACGACATTTGTGTCCTGCATTGCCAGGGGTGAAGGCTTTATGCAAATGCAGCAGTGTCAGGAAAACACGCTGATCTAGGGCTCTGGTCATGTGACTCGGAGGGCTGTCACAGTTGGACAATGAATGATTCCTTTCTGTTTTTCATGCTTGTTTGTGTAGGATTTTTGATTTATTATAGGTAGGTAATCACTTATGTAAAACAATGTATATTTAAAGAAATATATGGTATGTTTAAAATTATATACATATCACAATTTTTAAAATAAATTATAAATATTCATATAAAAATATGTGTATATGTGCATAAATGCGTATATATAATCATATATTTATATGATTATATACAGTATTATAAATTACATATATCACACTTTTTAAAATAAATTATAAATAATCATATAATTTAAAAATGTAAGTATATGTTACACATTACAGTCTATTGTGGTTTATACCCTATATATATATATATATATATAATTATATAAATTATTGTAATATATAGTAATATATATGATTATCTTTAGGATTTTTTTCAGGGTGGCAACCTGATGAGACAAAACAACCTCAAGGATTTCAACACACATACTCCCATTTCTGACTTCACAAGACTGAAGTACAGTATGTGCAAAAACATAAAGGAAATCCCTCTGTCAAACTGTGTCCTAAAATCACTTTTGCACGGAACACTTTTGCTCTCATTTCTCCTCTCAGTTTCTTTAGACTTTCTCCGTTTCTCTCGTTTTCTGTCTCTCTTGTTCTTTAGAAGCAAGACGAATGACCGTTTGTCCCCTGAGGTGCCCTAGAATGGTATTAAAGAGGTCATTATGAGGTAAGAAAGAATTAGTGGGAGAGAAAGAAAACCATGACTGGATAAATGGAGTTCAAAGTAGCTGACCTATAGTGGCTAGTCTTATGATTATGGGGGTTTCATTTTAAAAATGCTTTGCACTCACTGCCCCAGTTCTGCTACATGTAAATCACATGATAGACTTGTCATGTGGCAGGATGTCCATAAGTCTGCATATGACCTTTGACCTCTGGCATCTGAGACAGCTGCCCTGGCTGGTGCCTGAAGGTAGAGTTGAAAGAATAACAGAGCAGAACAAAACAAATAAGGCACAGCTATACTGTACATATAACATAACTAAAGTCCTAATTACCTTACTGTATGGTTTAAAAAAATCATTAGTAGTACTAGTCGTAGTAGTTTTATTACTTGGCAGTGTTCTCTTTAATGATTACTTTTTATCAATATGTGCAGTAACAAGGCTAAATTATATAATAACATGTGTTTACTATGTTCTAAGAAAATGCTGTTCCAGTACTATGGAACAGTGGTGGTACGCTGTACATTTTCATGTCCTTATCATATTTGTCTTAATATAGCCTAATGCAGGGTTCCTCAAATCTTGCCCTGGAGGGTCAATGCGCTGCAGAGATTAGCTCCAACCCTGATCAAAGTCACCTACCTGTGATTTTCTAATGATCCCGAAGACATTGATTAGCATGCTCAGGTGTGTTTGATTAGGGTTAGAGCTAAACTCTGCAGGAAAGTGGATCTCGTGGGCCAGATTTGAGGATCCCTGGCCTAATGCATACAATATTAAACTTGTTACATTTTGAACATTCCTTGATGACATCGTCCTCAGGAAGTGACTATTTTGGAGGGAAGACAAGTGTAAACATCAGTAAGTACTGAACTTTATAGATTTTGTGGTGTTTATGCCATTTGTTGGTTTATGTCAGTCTAAGAAAGACCTGTTTGATAAAAACTACTTAAGTCTGTATGATAATATTATATTTAACTGTATAGTTTAAAAATTATTGTATAATTAATAAGATTTTAGTGCCTGGACTTGAAAGCATGTATCATAGTTTTCTGTAATCTTTTTAAAATAAAATGACAACAAAAGCATGTTAGTTTTTTATAAACTTATATATAAACTCTCATCTTATATACAGATACTTGAGCCTCCGATACTTATATAAAAACATTGCATTAGAACCAGCAGAAATGTTTTTGAAAAGTTATTGGAGGCAGCATTATATAGGCCTAATACAGTTCAGTAGACATGTGCCGGTTTTTTCGATATATCATGATTATTATGATATATTTTCATTATAAAAAATATATTAGTTTTTTTCCAACTGGTTAAAATGCACAATGCTACTGTATGCAAAAGATGCATGCGTACATGTAAACAAACCCAACAAGTATGAGAAGCGCATGGCGGAACAAGAAAAGGAGATGCGCTGAATTAAAGCGCACATTCACTCTCTAACAGCAGATGGCGCTGATGGAACAGCATAATTGCAGCCGTTACCATGGTATAACCCTGTAAACAAAGCAGCTGTGCTACTTTGTGTTTCTGAACAGGACTCAAATGTTTCAATTCAAACAACCATTTAAATTTTTGTATTCACAATGGTTCTCATCACAGTGCCAAATACCTAAATACTTAAAAAAGTTAATACTTTTGTCTTTTTTTCTAATTGTTTTTTTCTAGACCGTGATAATACTGTATACCCTGATAAATGTTTAAGCAATTATTGTAACATGAAAATGTTATACCATCGCATGCCTAATTGACGCATTCATAGACGTCCCTGTTTCATCCATGAATCAATCAGCGGTCTTGAACGAATCAGTTGAGTGAATGATTCAATGACAGCAGTCACTTGCTGCCACCTACTGGAGCATCTATGTACAGATTGTCATGTTGTACAGATTATGTTGTATTTATAGACTAAAATTTAATTCATTAGCTTCCTATCTGACTGGTTTTTGTAGAGTTGTTACTGGATTTTGAATTCAGTAAAATGTCAGTAAAATTAAGATTTGTCTTAAGAACAATCTTAAGAAAAAAGATAAGAACATTCAAAAAGTTAAAAAATATGAAGAAAATTGCATTTAGGAAGACTTTTTTTTCTTAAGAAGTTTTGTGAATCCGGTCCCAGGTGTAGAACGCTGCTCGTCCAGATTCAAGGACCAGAAAGACTGTTATATAAATGTATATACAGTAGGTGAAGGCAAACCCTTAACCTGTGTCTGACTGACAAGCAGCCACACAGTATGAGTGCACCCGGAAGTGATATTTATAGACCACATAACTCTGTTTAAGCACCTTTAAAATCTGTTCATCTGTTGTTTTTACAGATTCGGTGCCGTATTATATCCTTAGTGTGTGTGTGTGTGTGTGTGTGTGTGTGTGTGTGTGTGTCCTTTTAGCTCTGACCTGTTTGAGGGGTGAGGAAACTCATGTTTATGGCTCTGAAATGGCCTCCTGGATGACAGAGAAATAACCGAAGCGGCTGGCCTGTATCTGACCTCTCTGTGGCCACTGTGTGTGTTTATGTGTGAGTGTCTGTTGTGTATGTATGAGTGTGTGGTGACAGACCATGGGAGAAAAGGAAAAGTATTCTCCTGTCAGAGACCGGGCCAGAGGCGCTGTCATGTTTTAGACATGTGCATGTAGAGTAGAAAAATAAGGGTAAATCGGTGGGTTTTATCTGCTTTACAGCTTAAACCTCCATCTAGCAAGCTGTGGGTTTGTGCTACATGTTTGTGTTTGGATGTGTCTTTGCTTTTGCATGTGTGTTTAGGTCGGCATTAAATAGAAGTTGTGATTGTCTTTTATTGTGATATATATTCAAGTTAATCATTGCTTCAGTTTAGTTCAGTAATAGTGTGAATGCTGCAAAGTTCTTTAGTTTATAACTAATACGTTCTGTAACATTCACGCTGTTACTGAACTTACTTTGCAACATTCACACTGTTCATACTCAGGTCAATTATAAATCAGCTCTACAGAAAATAGTAGTGTCATTCAGCTCAGGTCAGTTCAGTGGTGACTTCAATATGAATGGTTTAGTTCAATAATAGTGCAAAGTTAATCAAATTAAGAAAAAAAAGTTTAATTTAACTATAAGCAGCTCTACAGAAGGCAACAGTGCAGCTCAAGTCAGTTCAGTGTCGATTTAATTCAGTTCAATGACAGTGTAGATGTTGCAGTTCATCAATTATGAAACCAATTTTTATTCACATATAAAGCAGCTCCACAGAATATGTACTTATATATGCTTATATATATATATACATATAAGCACTTAAATACACTGCAACATCTTGTCAAAAAGTGTACATTTTGATTTCAGAGGCTTTAAAGTAACGTTACAACTTCAATATCAGTCAAATGCATTTTGATTAAATTAGCAGAATATTTTTAAAGAATTTGTAGGAAAGTAGGAGGTTAATTTTGAAATTACTTACAGTTTAATGTAAGTAAGCCATTTATAAGTTGATTTTATGTCACCTGAGAAGGCAACACCGGCTTAACCAATGGTATGATTTTGGGGGTGGGACTACCGGTCTGACCGGCCAATGGCAAACACTGTAAGTGAAATCTGTTCAAAAACACTTATTTTGCATTCCAGTTCTTTGTGAAACTAGTGACATTGTAAAGATGATTTAACAGGCCTCACATGTATGAGGAGAATAAAATTTAAACTGAAAATTCTTCTGTCCAACATTGCCTTTGGAAGCTTGAAATACAGCGCATAAGTCATATGGCTACTTTTATATTGCATGGGAAAGAGCAAACGCTCTGCAAAACACCTCTAGTGTTTGAACGACATGAGGGTAAGTAAATATGAGCAGAATATTTATTTCAGTGGGAGAGCAGGCCTGTAAATGCCCATGTTGAATATGTAGAAGTGTTTTAAGTGCTGATTTTCACACCCGATGTGTAAAGCAGCTTTCTCCATTAACCTCCAACGACTCCCTGTGTCCAGCTCCGATCCGTGTCACTCCCTCCGCACGCTACTTCCCGCTTTTTTTGTGCCGACAGCATCCCATTCAGATTTGCAAGGTCAAAGATTGTGAATCAGAACTCGAATTTTCACCATCCAGCCTTGAATATGAAACATCTGCGCGCGACACCTTTCGACTCCGTCAAGTGGTGCATTCTCTAATTGTGTTTATCCCCAGAGCTTTAAACAAAGGCAAAATACGCTCCCCTCTCTTCCAAGGATGAGACCTTCCGGCCCACCAGTTCGCCGTCTGCATTCGAGTCTCCGCTCGCATTCAATGTCATTGTAAACACGGCGGAGCGACTAGGGGGATGAGTCGTATTAGGATTGTTAGCCCTTTTCTATAGCCACTGTTTATATACAACATGTTTTATAGACGGCAACAGAATTTGTCGTGACCCCCCAGGTGTCCTATCTTGAAATGCGTTTCTCCCAGATCCTTCTGCCCCACTTCAGGCTCTCTGGCGGTGAACGTTCGTGACCCCTCGCCCGTATGCTTTATAGGTGGAGGTGGTCGTGGCAATAAAGGCCTCGGGCACTAATAGACTAACCTTTGCTTTCTTTGTGGCACACCTACAAAACAGACCATGGCCCAGCATACAAACCCCCACCTATTCAAATCTAATAGAGGCTTTTCAGAGCATTCTTCTCTCCCCTCTTTCTCTTCGCTCTTCCATCCTGCACTCTCCTTCGCCTTGTAACCTAAAGAGCTGCTCTAATACTGTCCAGCTGCTATAATGTGTCTGAATTCAGATATCTTGCCAGGATTATTGGCAGGATCCATTTGCCTTGTTGTGAGTGCCACTCGAAAGCCGCTCACGCACCCGGGACCCACACATCCATTTCGCCATTGTCCTTCCGTATGAATGCTCTTCGGTGGCCGATAATTATTCCCATGCCTTTGACACAGAGATCCACAGGCAGTCCTTATTCACTGGGTAATTTGCCTGTCCTCCTCATTCATAGGGAAGGTACAAATTATCCCTTTTCCACAGGCGGCAGTCCATTCTCACCCTCTGGCACACTGCCACTGGGGAGGCAGAGAAGGAGAAAGAGATGAGGAAGAGGAAAATGGATTGCGATGGCCTTTTACACTTATCTTTCTGCCTCAATTTTCTCGCCGTGTCTTTCCGGATTGTTCGCCTGTCCGGCATGCGCTCCTGTCATGCCACATACTGTAAGCCCTATTCGGACAGGACTAGTTTTCCTTGAGAAGGTTAAAGGGTTAGTTCATCTGAAAATGAGAATTCTGTCATTTGTTAGTCACCCTCATGCCTTTCAGAACCTGTATGACTTTCTTTTTTTAACACAAAAAAAAAAGAGTCATTTATAGAATCTTCATGCTTTATACTCTATGGTCTCCATCCACATTTATTGTGTGTAAGTGGATAACAAGCATGGTAAAAAAATCTTATTTGATATAAAAAATCTGAGCATATTACCTGTTGTTCCTAACCCATTGCAGATAGAAATACATATAAAATAGTATATTGGTGATATTATTTATTGTGAACTTCGTTGAATGCCGTAAATAAAGCTAAATGTCGTTGCACCTTCATAATGGATTTAAACCTTTTTGCTAGCTTTCTAGGTAAAATGGCATCCATTTGATTTAAAGAAAATATTTGAATCAGGAAGGGGAGTATAACCACAGACTGCTCAGAATGGCCACTGTTGTAGCAGTGTGTATCATGTATGATTTTCACCTTACTTAATTCTTTCCCTAAAGCTTTAATTGTATAATTCATTCCTTAACACTCACATTCATCCAATAGATACTCCCACAAATATTCCAATCCAGCCTGAAACAACACTGTAAAAAACTATGGTAATTTTAATGGTAAATGGTAAATTGGTTATTGGTTAACTAATGATCTAACGGGACATTACATGCAATTACAGTAAAATACTGTAAAATGTACAGCTATTGGAAGTGAAAGAGAACTGTAATTTACAGTGGAGAAACTGTAAATTGACATTCCCAAATAAAAAATTAAGCTGCTTCTTAGTTTTTTTGTAATTAATTATGTATGGTTTTATGTTACATGTTATGCTGTTAAATTACCATTTATTGCATTATTTAATGTATGTTTTGTATTTGTGTATGAAATTTTTTTTCAGTGAATATATGAATTGACAGCCATCATATGTAAAAAAAAAAAAAAATAATAAAAATGATCTCAGGCATCGTTTTAAAAAATTTAGCCCATACAAACAATGCTATATGATGGCTTTAGTTGTTCTCTCTGTACGCATATGTAATGTTTTCATGCACACATTTACATTTTGTTATATGGCTTCCTGCCGTTCACCATGTCCATTGGAGGAGGGTCAGGCTGGTGCAGAATGTATGTATGCATATATGCGGCCTCTAATATATTGAGATATATTCTCCATGCGTGGCATTAGCAAGGTAAGGGCACTCCTCCACCTTCAGACAGGCCTATCCATCAGAGCGTCCTGCTCCGCTGCTTTGCATTTGGCACTAGGATTTATGGGATACCCTTCCTAGATTATGACTAAATTGCAGGAATGTGGGGAGACGTGATATTATTCAAAACTACTGATTATAACAGTATAGCCATTACACATGGACACCTGATCACACCATCACCTTCTGACTTCCTTTTCCTGGCTCGCTGCCTCACTTTTGATTTGCATTCGGAAGTGAGATTGAAGTAAACTGCAATAATTTTTATACTGTAGCTGTTTGTTGTAAACTGCCATTTTTGATGTGCAAGACCCTGGCTCTGTTTCAAACCCTAGTGAGTTGCATAGGCATCATTCTACAATGACTGCAACATTAAAGATGGTAGGCAGCATGAGGGTCGTTTCACAAAAACAACACGTTTTAGCATTCTGCACTGCTTTTCCATTGTTTTTCCATGCAAACATGAACTAGATGTCCATGTTTGACTGTTCCGCACATGTTTTTTCATTCCACTGTCCTACATTTTAAAATGCAACAATGCATTTTGTGACGGTGTCCACTAATACACTGAAAAAAAAATGGTGTACTTTGACATAAATTTCACTCAGAAATATCCAGTAAACTTCACAAATAATTACAAAGAAATGGTGTGTAACACACTGAATTAAACATGACATTTTAAAGTACAAAGACAAATGAAATACTGTTTTCTTAGTAAAACACACTCCAATAATTGTTTAAGTGAAACATTTTTTTTTACAGCATTTATTCTTGGCCAAATTTTATCTCATTGGTGGAGAAGGCAGTCCTAGAAAAATAAAATAAAAAAATAAAAATTGATGGTGAATGAAAACAGAAATCTTGATCATAGGTGTACTTATAATTCATGAAATAACAAAAAGTATTTACAAATAATTACAAAGAAATGGTGTGTAACACACTGAATTAAACATGACATTTTAAAGTACAAAGACAAATGAAATACTGTTTTCTTAGTAAAACACACTCCAATAATTGTTTAAGTGAAACATTTTTTTTTACAGCATTTATTCTTGGCCAAATTTTATCTCATTGGTGGAGAAGGCAGTCCTAGAAAAATAAAATAAAAAAATAAAAATTGATGGTGAATGAAAACAGAAATCTTGATCATAGGTGTACTTATAATTCATGAAATAACAAAAAGTATTTATAAAATAGTTCAGTCCATTTAAAAATTGACCATTTTAGCCAAATGTCTGTGTATATGTATTTCTATACTTATAATTATTGTGATCAATTGTAAGTCGACTTTCATTTATGCTTTGTGCAAAGAGAACAATCTGTGTGATGAACAGAGATGTTGCCTAAAATGGTTACTTAAGAGGTTTGATATTACTGAGTAATGTAGCCTTATTGGTTTTACCTGGTCTAGCTGGTTTCCCAGTCTGAGCAACCAGAGACGAGTAGCCAAAACCTCTCTAAAACCATTAAACTAGACCAACCTTACCAGCATAGAGACCATCAAACAATGTCAGGTTATACTATTTTTGCAACAGAGCCACTATGTCAAGGTTGTGACCACCACAGAACTTGAGGTGGTCAAGCCGTCTCGATACTCAGATTAACAGTTGATCCATACAGGCTTTTCAATGGCAGATTCTTAAACTCCTCCCAATCTTGAACATTGGACTACATCCTTGCAATATATGCAAAATGAGAGAGCTAAGACTTTCTCCATGCAAAATGTCAAGATCAGTGGAGTCTTTGAGCTCACCCAGTCCCATACGGAATTAATCTTAGGTCAGACAAACCTCAAAGAGCCATGAACAATGGCGAAGTTCATTACTGCTAGCCCCCAGGAACGACCTGATTTCAATCCACCCCAGCAAGTTCAATTGCCCTACATGGGCACACCACACAATGGTGGCACTTGATTATACTACTATGCTTAGTTTATTTAATGCCCAAAACAGGAGATAATTTAAAAATCTAGGTCAACTAATCAAGCCACATCCACCCTCACCCCACCTCTCTCTGGTTATATATTAATTTCTTTCTTTCATACATATCTCTTATTTTACCAAGCTATTGCTGGAAAGTGGTGCGTTTGACACATTTAGCACCGGTGAGTCAAAGAGCCATTTGCAGCCTGTGATTAGCATAGCCGTGAGCGCCAAGTCCCTTTAGAAACAGCCATCACGAGGGAGGCCACAGCTGCACCATCTTACAGACTGAGGAAGAGCCCTGGGGCGCTTACTGTAAATGCCCCCAATTTATAGTGCTTTCAACAGTTAGGGATCGGGTCTGTATGTTAGACTGGGTTAATGAACATTGATCTGCTTCATGATCTTAAAGTTAGGATGAAACGCAAATTGTGATGGTCTTCCCTAATGTGACACATAGCCAGGTGAAACAACTTCTTGAACAAGAAAAAAATGATATTGTCCAATGTGAATTGATCTGAACATTGGATGGTTGAAGTTTGCTAAATGCTGCAATCTCATTTGATTGACAGGTTGCTGGAGGAAGGAATTATTGTCCCGCCCTCATGTTGGTGCACATGTCATCAGAGAAGAGGTGTTGATGCTGTTAGTTAAAGTTAATGTTTTTGATTAGAGATCACGAGGATGCATGGATGATGTGCACGGATAAATCAATTATAATAAACACTGCAATTGTCCATAAAAATAAGAATTGTCAATTATAATGTCTGCTAACTATAGTTTGCTATACTATCTGTAACTATAGTTTGGTAAAAAAAAATGTCCAAGTCAGATATTTCAATAAAAACAAAAACAAAAAAACAAATCTATACTTGAAAATATAAGAGATTAGTTATTTCTTTAAGTTATTTCTATAGTAACTGAGTATTTCTTTGAATAAAATGGTTATCAGAAGTAGATTGCTGATAAATATCACAAACGTAATTGTCATGAAATCTTTTATCAATTAAAATACAAACGCTTGAGTGTGTTTAATACTCAGAAAAAAATACCATGAATAAGATATGGTTCAAAGAAATCTCCCACGACCCTGTCTGCATCTCCGGTGACCCCATGTGGGGTCACAACCCCAAGGTTGAGAACCTCTGAACTAGTTGTTAATGACGTAATTAGAAGTGTATGTCTGGTGCGATACAACAGCTTAACGAGCATAAACCAAGCACTGCCCCGCTGTAGACACCTGTACTAAAAATTTACGATGATTATGCTTGATCGAATGCTAATATTTGGTCAAATATAACACTAAAAGGGTTAACGATTGACATGCTTATTTCTTGTCAGCCATACTGAAGTGGTGATGGTTGACATGGCATGTTACTTACAGCAGTAGACAAGAATCATATCTGCCATCTTCACATTAAATTAAGACAAACAACTGAAAACAATGGAGGACCCTGCATGTCGAAAAATGACGCTAAAGGGGTACCTTGAGCGTCAAAAAGTGACCAGACCAAGCGTCAATATGTGACGAGTTGGGAGTGAGAACGTGAATTTACTCATCTCACCTGCACAAAAATAGATTTAGTATTCCTTAAAATAAATAAAAACGCAAATGCAGATGCAGAATATTATACCTCCAATAATTAAATGTTAAATAAGACAAATATAATTTATGTATTTAATCCCATTTTATTAACCAATGTCTTTGCTACTGACCTTCGATGATCCAATTCAACCATACTAAGCAAAAATAACACATTTGTGTTTCATTTTTGTTATTGCTGAATAGTGTTGAACTTTCTTCTCCTGCGTCATATTCTTCATGCAACTTGTTTGAGCTGTGCCCTCTACTGTACAGACGTGAATTTACATTTCCTTCAGCCGGCGTGTTCATTTCACTTTTGTTGTGAAAGGGCTTTTACATTGGTAAAAGAATAACTTTTTATATTAAAAACAAACAAGCAAGCCCTGCCCAGATTTAAAAAAGAACTCAAAAGTAATGTAACACATTACTTTCCATAAAAGTAACGTAATCAGTTTTTTAGTCAGTAACGCAACATTGTAATGCATTACTTTTAAAAGTAACTTTGTAATGTTTACATTTCATGATTGCCATTAAGGCTGGACAATACACAGCTAATATAATAATATTTAATGATTTACATTTATATGCACCAATATAACAATAAAGGCCGATATTTTTTTTTTTCACGAAACCATTTTAATCAATGAAAAGTGTGGGGGCACAAAAGCTAAGCAAAATACGCAATTAATAATACAAATTAATTAAAAAGAAAAAGGGTATTATCACTGTTTAAAAGAAACTTGTATTTTTAAAATGCAAAAAGTATTCCAGGGTCAAAGTTCACAGGAAGAAGCTGTTTATGCACATGATGAGGTTCCCTTTGTTGAAAACATTACAAATTTACCGTTTTTTTTCTTTTATTTTCTTTTTTTAAATGCATTTGGTTAACTTACATAGTTGTCACATTATTTTTAAATTTTGCATAATTTAATACCACAAATATATCTTATTTATTGTCCAGCCCTACTCTACTTGCATCAAAGATTGACATGCAGGTAGTTTATTGATTCTCCTTGTAAACGTCCAGCTGTTCTGACACATCCAAACATCCTCACTTGTGTACCTTTAGTTATTCAGCATTTCTGGTTGCTTTCACATCACATGCTCTCAGTTTATCTGAGGTTGGAAGAAAATAATGATTTAATGAAAAGAAATCCCATTACATAAAAGACGTCACTCTTTCTTGTTATTCTTTTCGTCAATTACTTTTTTAGTCTGAGCTGTGCCCTCTACTGTACAGACGTGAATTTACATTTCCTTCAGCCGGCGTGTTCATTTCACTTTTGTTGTGAAAGGGCTTTTACATTGGTAAAAGAATAACTTTTTATATTAAAAACAAACAAGCAAGCCCTGCCCAGATTTAAAAAAGAACTCAAAAGTAATGTAACACATTACTTTCCATAAAAGTAACGTAATCAGTTTTTTAGTCAGTAACGCAACATTGTAATGCATTACTTTTAAAAGTAACTTTGTAATGTTTACATTTCATGATTGCCATTAAGGCTGGACAATACACAGCTAATATAATAATATTTAATGATTTACATTTATATGCACCAATATAACAATAAAGGCCGATATTTTTTTTTTTCACGAAACCATTTTAATCAATGAAAAGTGTGGGGGCACAAAAGCTAAGCAAAATACGCAATTAATAATACAAATTAATTAAAAAGAAAAAGGGTATTATCACTGTTTAAAAGAAACTTGTATTTTTAAAATGCAAAAAGTATTCCAGGGTCAAAGTTCACAGGAAGAAGCTGTTTATGCACATGATGAGGTTCCCTTTGTTGAAAACATTACAAATTTACCGTTTTTTTTCTTTTATTTTCTTTTTTTAAATGCATTTGGTTAACTTACATAGTTGTCACATTATTTTTAAATTTTGCATAATTTAATACCACAAATATATCTTATTTATTGTCCAGCCCTACTCTACTTGCATCAAAGATTGACATGCAGGTAGTTTATTGATTCTCCTTGTAAACGTCCAGCTGTTCTGACACATCCAAACATCCTCACTTGTGTACCTTTAGTTATTCAGCATTTCTGGTTGCTTTCACATCACATGCTCTCAGTTTATCTGAGGTTGGAAGAAAATAATGATTTAATGAAAAGAAATCCCATTACATAAAAGACGTCACTCTTTCTTGTTATTCTTTTCGTCAATTACTTTTTTAGTCTTATTCTTGATGAAGTCAGACAGTGTGTGTCTGGAGATGGGAACCGACCAGCTCACCTCCATTAAATGTTATTTACTGGTGAAGTTCAAATTTGCCTTGGGTCAAGTAGTCAGGACCACTACGTGTCCTCTCACGAGGCTGAACAAAACCAAAGAGAGCATTTTAAAGTTTAATGGCAGTAGTGCCGCCTTCAGCATCCCCCCTCATAGGACTTAGCCCTTTGTTCTCCCAAACATTCTTCAATCAATAACATGGAACGGACCCAGACATCTTTATTCCACGGAAGCTTAGAGCGAGCAGAGGCCCCCTTTCTTCCTCTCAGTGTGTTGCAGAGCGGAGCAATGTTTTCGCTTTCTTCTGCTAATCTCGTCTCATTCACACGGAGGCTTTATGTGAAGAGTCTGTCAGGCTGCAAAACCTCTGACTCCCATAACACACCTTTCTGTTTGGACTTCAGATTAGGACACCAAAAGTGCAACATAAAATTGTCTTTATGGTTTCTAAATAACCAATGCGTTGTTTTTGGAAATGCATAAGCATTTTCATCCATTTGGATTGCACAGCTGTAACATAAACAAACTCATAAACTCAATGTGATGCATATTTGTCAGTCATACATAAATGAAACCAGAAAGAAACAGGTACACTGAAATAAATTTGGTGTGGGATTTACTTTAAAACAATTTTCACTCAGAAATTGCTAGTAAATTTCACAAACAATGAGAAAGAAACAAATTTAGATTTAAGAATTTAGAAATTCTGAGTACAATGTACTCTAGTAATCTGTTTTATGTATGACTCTGTCAAATAATTTTTTACCATGTAAGATTTCTGCACTCTTCAAAAAAAAAAGGTTATTATTAAGCTTTTGCATGTTTTTATTTAAATAATCATATTTTAAGATGCATCCATTCCAATTGCATAAATCTTTTATGGAAAACAATTACACGTATTCAGTTAAAATATATGAACATTGTTAATATATAGTTAGCTGTGAAACTAGCAGTATTATTTATAATTTTAATTATTTAAGTACTATTACACAAATGTTACCAGTTTCATACCAGCCTCATCTATGTAGGACTGACAAATATGCATCCTATTAGTTTGATAATGTTAAAACTGTGTAATCAAAATTTTATGTGCAATTCAATCACCTTAAATTTAGGACTTAATATTTTTTGAGTGTAGAAGGTAACATTCACCCCTACAAAAAATGACTGTTGCAGCACCATCAGCATCAGTGATATAAACAGAGAAGAATACTATTGGAATTAGATTTAGGCCATGATTTATGCCTCGATTACCATATTCATATGCCATGCCATATAAATGTTACTACAGAGCTATGGTACTACCATGCATGATAGTAGACAGTATACTACAAAGGGAGGAATCCACTAAGAATATAATGGTGGCTGCTGATAGCGCTGTTTATTTGCACACACTGTCAGTGCCGTTTTAGCACCCAATTCGCTAATAGAATTATGCAAATCAGTAACGGAGCAAACACGCCCACAAAATTAGTGCTGAACACTAATTCCATGGTGCAATTGTAGATCTTGTGGTTCGTTCATAGTGCTAAATTGTGTGTTTATTCATAGGAATTGAACAATTTTGTAACCTTTTTTGGACGTTTTTAGTCCAAAGGTATTGGACAAACACTTTTTTCAGCTGAATAGTGCATCTGTGTAGATGTAACATTTTATCAAATTTTAAACCCAAATCTCCACCCTTGATTATGACACACTTTTTATTTGAAAAGCCAGAGAATCAAAGTGGAGGATTTGCAACGGAGATGCTCTCATTGTGGATTCCTCCGGACGGGCTCCCACAGACGGGTCCTCCGTGTCTTTGTGTCTGGGTTGGTGCATGAATAGTGGCTTAGACATGGCCTGAAGCCCTGCACCTTTTCTCTGCATTGATGGGGAATACATTATTCATCTGCTTTAAGACTCATCAGACGGGTGTAAGCTCTGACCATGCCGCGCTCTCCGGGCCACGGACACAATAGGCCCTCCATCTACCCCGCACTCATTCACTCACTCTCTCACTCATTCACACACGGCCTTTCTCTGTCCGTCCCATCACCCAGCCGTGATGAAAGTGGACTTTCCCATTATTGATTATTCGACCGAGCTTTCCTGGCATGGAATTATTGGCGGGTGAGCTTGTGCTTAATGAGATTTTAGTGAAGCTTTGGCAAGGGCTAATTGTTTTGAATATGGTAGCACTTTTGAGAGCTTTGCTTCATTTATGATTGCATGAGAATAATAAGTAATTAATGCTTTTTTCAAATTGCAGATGCACTGATGTCATTGCATAAATGCATAAATCCCTAAAAGAGAACATGAAATAAAATTGACCCTTTTTTCTGTCTTAATTAATGTCCCTGGTCTTATTGTGCATGATTCATCAGTCAAGTCACCTTTATTTCCATAGCGCTTTAGCTCCACAGTAATAAACAGGACAGGACAGGACAACGTCTTCAAATATATGACAAATTCAAATTCTGCTGTAAAGCAGCTCTAAAGAGACAATAGTGTCATTATTCAGCTTACTGTTGATTAATAGTTTAATTCAGCTATACATGCAAGTTTTCATGTTCTTTCATCAAAAGATTTAGAGTTCATTGCACTTAATGACTATCAGTTACATTGAAGTATACATTGAAGTATCAACTGTGTGTCAGATATTTGTTAGAAAAACAAATACGAATAGAAAAGTTAGAATTACAGCTGTGGACTTACAGTTAGATAATTGAATTTAATGGATATCATGGCTTGTATAATTTGGTTTAAGGATACTTTTATATCTTGGCAAAGCTGAGCCCAGTTTGAGACAGTGTTGAAATGTTTTCTAAAGATGCAGGATCTTTTTTCATGAGAAAAAAAAGACATTTAAAAAGTCTCCATTTGCTTCCCACTGAATCTCATTGCTGTCTTGGTGAAATATCAGTAAAAGGATAAAAAAAGTCTCAGCTGTGATCTCTTTTAATATCTCAGTATATAGACAGCAATGATATTCAATGGAGTGCAAACCCTTTTGAAAAAAACATACCTAACCAGTATATGCTGGTTTTTTTCAACAGGGAATGCAGACTTTTGCTTGCATTTCCTGAAGTTTCTCCTAAAGAAATAGTGCCCAACAATCTGACGTCTCTAGAGTTTTGGAAGAGACCTCTGTTGTGCCTCATTTAGATATCAAAGTCTGTGATGTGTCTATATTTATTTAAGAAATTTTGGGAGACCATCCAAGACAAAGTTGATACTTGAAATGTATAACTAAAATTTCCAACAAGCGTCCTCCAACAAGCCCTTAAGCAATATATTTTTCATAAACGGATAAAAAAATCCATCTATGCATTGTGCTTTGCAATGCATATGTTATGTTTCCCTTTTTTTCTGAACTTTTTTTTTTTTGACAAACAGGCAACGGCACCCATGGCTGGAAATGAAAGATCTGCTACTTGAGGCTGTAAGTGGTTGGTGGCAAAATGAAGAATGAAACGGGTCTCTTTAGCTCAGGTGAGAGCAGTCTCTAGATTACTTAATGGCATCATGATTACTTATTGTGCAGAGCTGTTAGGAAATGGAGCCACTACCTTCGTAAAAGCTTCTGAGGTGTCATTATGGGGCTCCAATTGAATACAGAGGATGGATGCTTGGGAGCTTGGAATACTGTATTTCATGTTTTACACTGGAGGTTGTCAACTGCAACTACCCAAGGAAATTCAAAAGACTCAACCCTGCTGAAAAATGTCCCAGTCTACGATGGTTTGCATGTCCAAAACCCCTCTAAAACCAGTTTAACCACCAAGCCAACCACTTTCAGCTGGTTTAAATTTTTTTCAGCAAGGGTTAAATCACACTAAATATGCATATAAGATATTGTGGGCATACTTCAGTATCTTGCGTCAAAATATGCATAAAATTCACCCTCTATCAAACAAACAAGCAACACAGGAAGAGAAGCTCTGTGTCCAGATGTGATTTGAATTTCGATTGTACAATTGATTCGTGCCCTCACACTATTTTCTCCCTTTATTAGAGCTCAGGATCAAAGGCTCTCATTAGCGTTAGCCCCTCGCAGCATTGTTAGCCTCCCAGGATAGCAACAAAGCTCTTTTTTCAGGCCCAGGTTGTGCAGAAGAAAGAGGCAGTTATTCCTGAGCTAAGTTCACATCAAACACTCGAGGGCTCGGGTGGAGAAAGATGAAAGAAATTGGTGTAACCTGGAAGATCAGCACAATGTTCCAAGCTGCCTGTTACTCCACACCCAAGGCAGTCTGAACTATCTCTGCAGAAGAATGAACAGCTCTGTACAGTACCAGCTGAATTTAGAGACTCTCATTTATGTATAATATAAAGTTAGTGCTGGGTGGTTTGATCAAAAATCTGTAACATGTTTATTATTATTATTATTTATTTATTTGTAGGATTCTGGCGGTTTTATGGTTTATCACATTTTTTCCCCTGACTGTGCCTTTATATAAATCAGATCGAATGAAACTGTTGTAGAACCACTGCATTTCAATCATGATCCAAACGAACATGCTACATATATTGTGTGCAGTTTTAGATGTAAATTAGATTAATTTTAAGATTTAAAGCAAAAACAGAATGGTCTGACCATATAGCTTTGTGAAATTATGCTACATAAACATATCTACACGAATCAAAAACTGCAGATAGGCTGAATGAGAATGCAAATTCAATCTCTGACAGCAGGTGGTGCTTATGGACCAGCAGCGTTACTGCTGTGCTTTGAAATACTACATTAAAATGCATTACATGGAGGTAAGATGAAAAGAAATGACCATCTAAACTTTTCTAAAGACAGTCTGATATACATTTATATATACCTCCACCCCAATTCAGTGTTTAGGACTCTTGGTTTATTTGCACAGTTAAAGAATTAGTTGTGTGTTATTAATAGTTCTTTAACCATTAGTGTATGCAGAAGTGTATGCAGTATAACAGAAAGTTAACAGGGATCTCCTCTGGGTGAGGAGGGTTTTTTTTTTTTTTTTTTTTTTCCTGTGAATATGACCCCAATCATTAACCATTTAAATTCAGCACCTTTGTAAGAATTTACTTGTTTTTTTTACTTATGGTCTCTTAGAGTGCACTGGGTATTTCTTTGTCCTCTGACAACATGTCATTTTCTGTCAATATTGTTCCCTTCTGTTTAATGTCGCAGGATGTCTCTTTTGACCCACATTTTCAGCATCAATTGTAACCTAGCACAACAAATGTGAACGGTGACCCCATAATTCAAACCGGTTTACCGTTTGAACCGGTATATTGCCCAGCAGCACTATATAAAGTGTAGGATATGTTTGTGATTTACTGCTATAAGCAGATGAAATGTGGTCTCGCCCTGGATTTTGGTCCATCTGCAAAAGGAGATATCCAAAGAAATAAACGCACCAGCGATTAAACACTTACCTCTCGTCTGCAATTCAGCCACTTTGTTCTCCTTATGAATTATTGAGAGACAGGAGCTTTTGATGAGCTCCAATAGATTTTCATACCGCCGACATCAGTGTTAATAACGTTTTTGTCAGTGGTGCCTGGGAGCGTGCTTAGATTAATGCCACCTCAACCTGCTATTGAATCCATTTGGAGGTGGAGCAGCTAATTTGATTTGATATCATTTTAATAAAGTTTTTCAGTGATTTGAGAGATTGTTTCAGGCTATCTATGTAATTTTACAGTTATTACAGCCACTTATAGGGGAGCTTTGATAGCGGCGGTTGGCCCTGCAGTGTTCTGAATACATTAGCCGACTGAGAGAATGAGAGGCAATCACAGCGAAAGACACTCGGCAGATGCTACATTTCGCAAATTACGCATGCTAATGGAAGTGCTTGTTTTTGTTTAGTTCTTCCGTTATGTGACGTATTTTAGAGAGAAAAAGTATGCAGCAATCTAGGCCCATTAGAAATATGTGCCTTTACATATAATTCACTGCAGTTTCCAACTGGAGTAGGCTACACCAATAATGTTTTCATTCAAGTTTTACTGTATGAAAAGCTAAAGACTTTGAAAAGTGAAAGCTTCTATTCAACTTTTTACTGTATAGAATGCACTTTTCATCGCTTTTCATACAAATTATGTTTACGGGGCAGATTGTTGATTACTAAATACTTATTTTCATGCAGTTTCTTGCACAATACTATGTTATGGAATGGATAATATACATCCAGCCTGTTGTTATTGCAGAATAAACCCCAACAGGGTGATCAGGACCCCAGTGTGAAGCGGAGGTGTGTTATTTGGCATTGCTAATGATGGCAATTGTTATCTCGGAATAACACACCTCAGAATGTTGTGACCAACCAATCAAAATCAAGTATTCCATGGAACTGTGTAATAAGACCTAATAACGCTTTTATCGCTAATATTAATACAAAACCAGCTCTATAAGTATGGCTTTTCAAGACATGGTAAACTTGCTAGGTAGCTCACCTGGTACAGCATTGCACTTACGATACAGATGCACTTACCCATGGGTATGAGTCCCATAAAATAGGAGACATGATAAAATGGCATAGTTGCTTTTTCTCACACGTTTGTTTTTGTTAACACTATCGGTTGGGTATAGTGTAGGTGGTACGTTTTTTTTTAAGAATTCATTTTCGAACTGCTGTGATATGTGCAGTAACCAATGCAATAAATGTTGACAGATTCACGTTCATTGGTTCATCTGGGAAAACTAAACTTGCTTTTAGTGCCAATCACTGGACAAGCAGTGTGCAAGCAAAGTGCAAGCAGCAACGTAATCTCGTTTGCCATAGGCATGCATTTCCATTGAGTCTGGTTTGGGATATCCAGTGGGATATGCAGGACTTGATTTAGGGAAGGAATTGCTATTTGCAACCCATTTTGATAGTATGACATATTTCTAAATGAAAAATTGTTGGGCAGGGTTTGATTTTATTGATTGATTTGATCATGAAAAGTGAGTATTAAATACCAGAATGAAGCAGACCAAATGTGACCCTGGACCACAAAACCAGTCATAAGGGTAAATTTCTCGAAATTGAGATTTATACATCATCCAAAACCTGATTAAATAAGCTTTCCATTGATGTATGATTTGTTAGGATAGGACAATATTTGGCCGAGATACAACTATTTGCAAATCTGGAATCTTAGGGTGCAAAAAAAATCTAAATATTGAGAAAATCGCCTTTGAAGTTGTCCAAATGAAGTTCTTAGCAATGCATATTACTAATCAAAAATTAAGAAATGTACAAAATATATTCATGGAACATGATCTTTACTTAATATCCTAATGATTTTTGGCATAAAAGAAAAATCAATAATTTTGACCCATACAATGTATTTTTGGCTATTGCTACAAATATACCCCAGCGACTTAAGACTGGTTTTGTGGTCCAGGGTCACAAATGTGTGTTTGCTAAAATAATGCTTAAATAGCTATTTGGTCATTGGTAAACATTATTATTAAGTGAAGACGATTAATTTTTCACAGTATACTATCAATCACAATAAGACTACGAACTTGCATTAAGAAAATATGATCAGTTTTGATAGTGTTGACTTTAATGCGTTTGCCAGCTTTTTACACAAAATGTGAACCAACATCTCCAGCTTAATTTTTATATTAAAAGCTTGTGACTGTATTATTTAGCGAGTTAGTAATTAGGCACAGCAGTAATTAGCAAGACATTAACATTTGTGAACCTGTGAAGTCGAGCTGAGCTCTTGCTGTCAGTCTGTGTTTTTTTGCATTAGTGTGAGAGTTGGACAGCACAGGGTCACTGAGCCCGACTCAGTAAAATAAACCCCAAATCCCTGCAGGCACATTAATAGCGTTAGCTTCCTCTCAATAATAAAGTCAACACAATGATTTAACTATAATCTTTTTTACACTCCTGCATTTAAAGAAAAGGCAGCTTAATGCTTTGTATGTTTTAAAATGCATTATAAAGGAATTCATAATTAAATAATAACGGTAAATTAATACAGATATACACAAAATAAAACTCAAAATAAAAAAATTAAAATTACATATTATAAGTAAATATTACACAATAAAGGTGAAATAATACAGGCAATTTTTATTCATATACTACACAAATGAACATATTATATTACAAGCAGCTTATAGAGCATTCTAAGAAAATGTTTATATCCTAACCCTAAAATAAAATAAAATAAAGTAATAATATAAAATAAAATGTAAAATAATAATTATTAACACATTAAAAGCACCATGTTCCAAGTTTTCTGAAGTCATATGAGAACACGCCCACAACTGATAATCTTTATCAAGCTCTGAAATCTCAGTCGAAATCTTATTCAAATTCATAAATAACATGCCAGCGACTTAAGACTGGTTTTGTGGTCCAGGGTCACAAATGTGTGTTTGCTAAAATAATGCTTAAATAGCTATTTGGTCATTGGTAAACATTATTATTAAGTGAAGACGATTAATTTTTCACAGTATACTATCAATCACAATAAGACTACGAACTTGCATTAAGAAAATATGATCAGTTTTGATAGTGTTGACTTTAATGCGTTTGCCAGCTTTTTACACAAAATGTGAACCAACATCTCCAGCTTAATTTTTATATTAAAAGCTTGTGACTGTATTATTTAGCGAGTTAGTAATTAGGCACAGCAGTAATTAGCAAGACATTAACATTTGTGAACCTGTGAAGTCGAGCTGAGCTCTTGCTGTCAGTCTGTGTTTTTTTGCATTAGTGTGAGAGTTGGACAGCACAGGGTCACTGAGCCCGACTCAGTAAAATAAACCCCAAATCCCTGCAGGCACATTAATAGTGTTAGCTTCCTCTCAATAATAAAGTCAACACAATGATTTAACTATAATCTTTTTTACACTCCTGCATTTAAAGAAAAGGCAGCTTAATGCTTTGTATGTTTTAAAATGCATTATAAAGGAATTCATAATTAAATAATAACGGTAAATTAATACAGATATACACAAAATAAAACTCAAAATAAAAAAATTAAAATTACATATTATAAGTAAATATTACACAATAAAGGTGAAATAATACAGGCAATTTTTATTCATATACTACACAAATGAACATATTATATTACAAGCAGCTTATAGAGCATTCTAAGAAAATGTTTATATCCTAACCCTAAAATAAAATAAAATAAAGTAATAATATAAAATAAAATGTAAAATAATAATTATTAACACATTAAAAGCACCATGTTCCAAGTTTTCTGAAGTCATATGAGAACACGCCCACAACTGATAATCTTTATCAAGCTCTGAAATCTCAGTCGAAATCTTATTCAAATTCATAAATAACATGATGCATTGTTTGACTTCATTGGTGAAAAAACAGCACTGTCTTAACTGAACTTAAAGTGCCAGTTCAAATATACAGGATGGAGAATGAGATTTGAGAACTGCAGGGCAAGGTTTTCTGTGAATAACATCCTAAATTTTATAAAAACTATGGTGCTCAAGACATAAGAACTACTTTTTTCAGTGACAGCCATGAGTAAATAATAACAGAATGCCTATTTTTGTTGAGCTATCTCTTTAAAAAAAGAAAAGGAAAAAGAATCCACCAACTGTCTAAAAAAACAACCATTCCAAGAATTCAGTGTCTAAAAATCATATTTACAATTGATTATAGTTACAGTTTCATCCATATTCAGTATTAGTTCAAAAGATGCATTTCTACATATTAGTCTTGTTTACATTTCTGAGCATAAAATGAAGCTATTTTCTAACCCATGTACACTCTCTTTGTTTCCTTATTGCAAGTTTGAGGTCAAGAGTCACAATGTAGAACAATTATTGAGGTCAGAGTTCATCGGTTTACAAGAGCTGAGTGAAAACAGAGGCCTTTCAACTCATACATCGCAGGGAATAATTATCCAAGCTGCTGTTTTAGTAAAAGCTCATGGTCGACAAATAAAGCACATGTTCTCTCAATTTAGAATTTCGAAGAAGAACTCAAATGAGGGAGTGTATATATTTCACAGCAGCGTTATCGATTAATTATGGAAATAGGTATGCATCGCAAATTTCTGCTAGATGTTAAGCAGAACCCTGGTGTGTCAAGGAGTCAGAGGTTTGCTAGGAGCACCGCTCGAGTCAAGCAGGTCCACTGAGATGTCCCTCCAAGTTCAGCTATCCTGAAGGCACGAATCAATGACCAGATGAGCTTTCACTTTGATTATTAGACGTTCCATGGGAGCAGTTAAATATGCTGGAATTATTCAAATGAAGAGATTGTAGAGTTGGAGACATTTTGCATCACGTTTTGCTAGTTGAATGGCCTTGAAGGGCTTTGGGTGACCTGTAACACAGTTTGCACCGTATATACAAGTATTATGTCACACAGTATCTCCACCAAACATAAGTAGTTCAATCCCTTTACATATGTCCCCAGTGTGTAAAATGGCAATTTGTGACTACATGCTAATGCTGCTTAAATTAATTGCAATAGATAAAGCAATTTAGGAAGCCCTAAGGAATGACAAAATGAGCCATATTACTCTACTTCATTCCATGTATCTCTGTCCTTAAAGGTTTCCCTCCTCTTAGTCTTCACAGCAGGGCATTCTGCACTGGCCTGGGTAAAAAAATATGCCATTTGTGTCTCTTACATCATAAATTGTAAAAATTATTTTTTTGAAGGTAAACAAAGGTTATTGGAGTATATTTTACAAAAATAATTCTACTTCGGTATTTGCACTGTAACAATAGCAAACTTGTGTTAAAAAACATTTATTTGTAGAAATATCAATGTTAAAATCTCTTTCTGAGAAGCACCTTGTAATTTTATAACCTGGCGAATAAGGCTGGTAATGTCAAAATAGCTGTTAAACTGTCAATTCTGTTATCTTTCTCCATGAATAATTCCAACATTTAATCCCACATCAGATGCACAATGCAATTTATTAAAGCTTAGATACATCATTTATCTGATAGAACATTTACAAAAACAAACTGAAAGCATGTTATTTTTGCTTGCACTGTAAATAGGTTGCTGTAAATTTTACAGTAACTTACTGGCAGCTGGATGCCAGTAATTTACTGTAAAAATGTTAACAGTATTATTACTGTAATTGCATTTACAGTACAATAATGTCTTCACTTCCACCAAACAGTCAAAAAAGAACTCCCTTGCCATTGGTCAGTTTTTCGCGAGCAAGTTCACTACTGTAAATTGATTTACAGTAGTGAGGAAATACAGTAGTGACCGTATATTTTCCCGTAATCCTTTGCGGTTTACAGTAAAATACTAGATTTTAAATAAAAGTATCTTACTGTACATATTACAGTATAATACTGTTCAAATTACAAAAATCGGTTACAGTGTACCTATAGCACCACCAAACAAAATTGCACTAATAATGATTGACAAACAGGTTTGACGAATATGTTATCCAACATGGATTACGATTCAGTGGAGATCTCTGGATGCAGTCCACAGTCTTTTCTTGAGCAGCTACTGGATACAAACTATGCCGAGAGGGAGCACAAGGTTGATGGGGTATTCGGGTCATGTCAGCCCTGGATTATAGGGGGATTTTGCCTTTATAAACATTCTCTAGCTCTAATTGAACTGCACCTTCTGGGATCTTATAGATATAGAGAAATGTAAGAAACAGATGTGTTTGTGAGAGAATGAAAATGAAGGATTACGCCACCTGAATCTCATCAGGTGGAGAGGACATAAAGCTGTCAGAGCCAATTTTATTATTTCAATTCAGGTCAGGTTTGGTTGTTTAATATTTTAAAATGATAAGACTGTTTCAACTCAAATGGAATGAATGAACACATTTATAATATATCTTTAAAGCAAACACGATCTCAAAATTGACCTGTTTGCTTTCCTAATGCATGCCTGGCTTTATTGTGCAAAACTTATTGGGGCCCGTTATTGCTAATTTAAAAATAAATTGTTCTTCTTTCTAATCTACCATCAAAATGTAATAACTTGCCTCTGCCAATGATGACCTTCTCTGCTGATTCCTTAACCGTTCCAATAATCTGGCTCTATTCTATGTGTGACACACACTTTCACAATCTACCCTATTTCTAATGGATCAGTTTGGATCAGTTCGATCTAATGGATCAGTCCAGCCTTGCATTATTTCTCATTAAATGGCCTGTTTCAATCAGAAATGCACAAGACTGTGGAATTAATAGGGGATTTTAAAATATACATTTAATGTATATTAAAATTTAAATATACATAACACATAACTTAACCCAAATAAAAAAACAATCGTAATGAATCTTAATTAAATAATTAAACCAAAATGTCCTGTCAGTATTTCATTATTTTATTTTCTTATTCTTATTTTAGTGTGAGTATATAATGTACAATATTTTTATTATAATATCCACAAATGTTCAATATATGAAAAAATAAAAAATCCTCGCCACAAAAAAAGTACCATATAAAAATACACTGAAAAATATTTACTTTGAAACTATTTTAACTCAGAGTTAATTTAACTAATAAACAGCAAGTAACATGTTGAATTAAATGTGAAATTTTAAAGTAAAAACACTGAAATAGTATTTTCTTGTAAAACATACTCCAACAATCTTGTTTTATTAACAAATTCCAAAAATATTTTTACATTTTACTACATGAAACTCATTTTTCAAGCCATATAAGAGTTTTGTGTGAGAAACAAAGAAAAATGTATGTCTTTATTAACTGTAGCGCACTAGTTCCTTTAGCTTCAGTCCCCATTGATTGTAGCTGCATGGAAAAGTGTGACATTACTTTTGCATTCTGCAAGAAAGAAAGTCATTTGGAATGACACGGGAGTGAGTAAAAGATGATAGAATTTCCATTTCTGGATGAACTCATTCTGAACTAGTTTCAATCGGTTTTGAGTGGTGTGCTGGTTGGTGTTTGGCAATGAGGCGAGACTTCAGACTGTCTAAAATGAGAGTGATGCTGGCCTAGAGGCTTTCCGTCCAATAAACGACCAGGAGAACACAGAGCATAGCAATTGACAGCTTTGGAAAGGAACTTAGGGGTAACTCCTTTGAGCTCTCAGCCAGAACTGGGTCAGAGTTCAAAAGGATCTGCTCTCTGCTGGATCATTAGCACCAACATCGAGAAAACGGCCAAGGCTTCTTCTAGTCCTTTCGCTCACCCTGCGCTGTGGAGCATGAGCGAAATTGAGGGAAAGGTGCAGGAATTAATAAGGTCTGATGCAGTAAGAGTCAGACAGTGTCGGCTTTTGCCTGACTGTACTTGCTATGTTTATTTGAACTCCCTACCAAGACGGTCCATGTTTCTTTCATTCCACGCAAAGCTATTTGAGATGATTGCTTTGATATGGCAGATTTAATATTGTAGAATGCCTCAGAAATGTTCAGAGAGCAACATGTTCCAGTCAAATCGCCAAAAGAATAAAGAGAGCTTTTAGCGGTTGGTGGGGATCCATCATCGTGAGGAAGAGAGGTTAAGCCATCACATAGAATTAGTAAATCATCAGAAGCTCTCCTAATGGAAAAGAACAAAGGTTTCACCTAGTCCTGCATGTTCCAGCCTCGTTGGATGTGAGGAGAGTGCAAAATGATGCTAAATGATGAGCATTAGACACGTGTGGCAGCTCTGTGCCCTTGAGGAATCAATTTTCCTTGATCTTTCGAGATAAAAGAGTACATTGTACTTTAAAACTTACTGTAACTTTCAGAACTAAAAACTTCCTCCCCAGTGAAAAAAGTCTTTCTGATGATTATTTTTTCAACTTTATGATGTAAGAAACAAGTATCCTGAAATTTATTTGTAAGAAGGTCTCTGATGATTTCACTCAACTTTTTTGCACAGATGCTATTATTGAAGGATGGAGCAGTTAGAAACTACTGGAGTCCACAGCAAACCCACAAGAAAGAGAAGATTTGCATAGGAGTCTTAAAGGCACACCAGTAATAATCAGCCTGTCTGATATTCTTAAACAGAATAAGCTGCAGTGTGGACTATATACTTTGCCATCTAGTCAAAGTTCTGGGTACAACATTAGAAAGAGGGTAGAAAATTATTCTAATGTCTTTTTTATATTATGAAAAACACGCAGAAGATTTAAAAAAATGAATTCAGTATCACATCTTATTACAATACTAAGGAAATGAAAACTCCTACATCATTTTTCTTTTGGAGATTTTTAGAATTTTTCTTTGCATTTTTACATTTTGATTTTTAGAATCTTTTTTTTTTTTGTTGAAAAATGAATGTTCATTTGATCATGTGACACTGAAGATTTGAAAAAATTACTGCTGAAAATTCAGCTTTGCCATCACAGGAATAAATGATATTTGAAAATATATTCGCACAAAAAAAAAATCTATTTTAAATTGTACTAATATTTCACAATACTACTGTAGTCACTGTATTTTTGCTCAAATAAATGCAGCCTTGGTGAGCATAAAATATTTCTAAAACATTAAAAAAATCTTATGTGTAGAGCTAATTTCATGAAGTGGGAACAAATTTGGTCATTGCAAAAATTGACGTCAATGATATGGTTATGGTTCAGTTCCACAGTGTTCTTTCTGTCTGGAATGGAGAAAGTGAATGAGTTTTCAAAATTTTTCCTCATACGTCTCATCTGCATCTGGAAGAAATTGTGTGTTTTTTTTTTTTGAAACACCAGGACAAAGACAAACCAGATCAGTATTTGGACTGGACAAAACTGCCTCAGGACCAAAGATCTGGTCATGCCATTATCGATTTGCACTACCAATACTGAGACTTGGCCAAACATGACGCTGGTATTGCTATATGTCATTATGGCATAAATAATGTCTTTCATATGTCTGAAAACTCAAAGCTGTCATTAGTAAGGAGCCTCGGTTTGGTTGAGTTTGATTGAAGATGCTATTTACCCGGCCTGAGAGCATGTGTTTCCTCTCCAGGTCTCTGCTCCCAAAGTTCAAATGCAGCCCTCTGTGAAATCTGGCTATTATTAAACATCCCCCAAAATGTTTCCAATTTTTTACATTTACAGAATACAATAAATAAGTCTCTGTGATAAACGAGAATTCAAAAGTGATTTGTAATGATGATCTAAATCACATTCATATTGATAAGTTGGAACAACAGATGCATGCATTTTCTCCATGTGCAGTCATAAGAAACAAAAAGTGTTTCCAGAAAATTGTTTAATGGGGTCATATCATTTTTCCTCCTTATAACTTATAACGGTCACTTATAACAATAATCAAGATTTTTTTTCACTAAATTCTAAATTCAGTTTTACATGACCATTTTTTGCTCTCTTACTTACGTGCTGCAGGTTTGCATTCAGATCCAATAAAAGTTTTCTCCATCCATAACAGCCTCTTTGGGGAAGCCTGTATTACACTGGGACAGGTTCACAAAGCAATCAGACTGATAAAAACAAATGTCAGTCATTTATTTTAAATACTGGGAGCCTGAACAGCACAAGACTGTGGGTGTTTAGCTGTAATATTATTTATTCTTATGGTGATGCTGGTGCGTAAATGTAGGCAGTCATATGTTAATTCATTCATCATGTCAGAAATACTAGGAAATTTGTAAAAAAAAATATGAAAAGAAATATATGGATGTAAGGGCAATCGTTTTCATTTGGACGGGATTTTTTTTTGTGTGTTTGTGCAAAATGGTTTGTAATTGATGCTTTATCTATGTACTTTGTGTTGCCATAGAGAATGATGGGAGATATTTTTAGTGGAAAATAGTTTTCCTGTTGCCTCAAATAAAGAAAAAATAAATAATTTGAAAAAAATGTAGTTTCATATTGATAATTACAACATGGTGGTTTTGTTCATGTGCACTCTTTTTGTCAAATGATAATTTGACTTTAAATGGCAACAAAAGTCACAGATAAGGAATGATCACTTTTGTAACTTATGTTCATTAATAGTGTTAATAAATTGACTGGCAGCAGTTTTAAGCTCTGAAGTTCAAATATGTTTACATACTGAACTGTTTTATTTCAAAAGATCATTGAAGAGGTCTTGTTTCTTCTCCTTTGTAAACAACAGGCAACTGTTGGCTTGGAATAGGCCTATTTTTCACTTTCATTCCTAACTGTAAGCAAGTGGACTGTGTCTGTAGTGCGAATGTGAATGTCCTGTCTCCCTGATGTGTTTGTTTAGCCTGATGGGCTCATCCTCTGGAGAGAGTTGGATCACTTCACAGTCTACACCACCGTCAATGATCCATTTAATCTTGACTCACAGCTAAACCAACAGCGTTCATCTTTTCACTTCAGCAACCAACTCTGAACGGAGGAGCTTCAAATCACCTAATCTTGTATAGCCAGACTTTTCATCTAAAACAGCCATTCAGTCAAGGACAGCTGTGAACTAATAAATGTTTACAGAATCGGGGTCAGGGAATATCTGAAGAGATCTAGGCCTTGCTGAAGAATAGCCTTTCATAGTTTAACTTTCAAAATGAACTCAGAAATGGCAGGTGACTAGTCTTCATTGATGCAGAAGTCAATGTTGAACATCTAGTGGCATTTTCCACAAAAGCTACAAAATAGGACCAGAAACTTTTAAAATATTTCTGCTTCAAAATAATGTTATGTGAAAAGGTGTTCAAATATTGCTAATTCAATTCAGGAGTTTAAACTAAATGTAATACTGTATGAGCTGTATTGCTTTTTTGCCATCAAAATTTGGGACATAGTTTAATATCCTTTAATTTTAAGTTTAATTTGACCAAAAAAGACTAAATAAACACAAAACTTTTATAAAAAATATACATACATTAGCCATTTAATCTTATCTCACTGTCAAAATTGTAAAACACTAATTTGTTCAATTTCTTTTACCAATAAAGATTAAATAAACACAAAACATTTCATTAAAAAAAACATATACATTATTAATTTCTTATAAATGTATGATAAATATTTGTTTTAAAATGGTGATCTCTTTTAACAATAACAGGATTTTGTGCAAAAAGGTTAAATAAGGAAATAAAATAAGTTAAATGAATATCATTGTTGTCACTTTTGATTTTGTATCTTTTAATGATTTATTGATGCACATGAGAAAGTCATGCATCTCTGATTTAACATTTAACTTGTGATGCTATGTTCATTTTGTTATGATGGTTTGTTTAACAGATGTAATAGTTCTCACTCCAAAGAAGATGATATTTGTGCATCTAATGCTTAAAAAAAGTTGCAGCGTTTGAAAACTTTGAAAAGTGCCATATCACCTCTTGTAAATATGATACACATGCACAGGAAGAGATAAAAAGAGAGAGAAAATGACACATAATTACAAGAGCATACAAAGCCACACACACACATAAAATAAGAAGCCACATTATTTACCTAAGCAGATCCAGACCACTTCAGAAGTTCAGTTGCTCACTGTGCCAGCCAAAAAAAGTGACTTTTGAGTCTGAATGCTTTCCAGAAGTGCTTGTCTGGTCCTGTTGGCTGGGATCCAGCATGCTTTGCTCTGGGGGGCAGTCTGAATTACAGAGGACCATCGTAGCATGATCCAAGAGACATCATAGCTGTTTTTCTGTGTCCATGCATCTGTGAATGTGTGTATATATATATCAGTCTTCATAAGAAATAATTACAAAGTGTTAAAGGAACTGTTTCCCAAAAATGAATATTTGCCCAAAGTTTCTTACCTCGGCCATCCAAGATGTAGATGGGTTTCTTTCTTAATAGGAACAGATTTGGAGAAATTTAGCATTACATCACTTGCTTGCCAGTGGATCCTCTGCAGTGAATGGGTGCCATCAGAATGAAAGTCCACAGCTGATAAAAACATCTCAATAATCCACAAATAATCCACATGACTCCAGTCTATCAATAAACATCTATTTTTGTAAGAAACAAATACATAACTAAGACATCATAACTTTAAATTGGCCAAAATATGAGTTCATAATCCATAATAACGCTTCCTCCAGTAAAAAAAAATACTGACATGTTTGTTTACAACTGTTTTGGACTGTGTTCACTTGTAAACAGTGCTTGATCTGTGCATATTTCTCTCCTGATTCAGACGACTTTTTCACTGGAGAAAACAAGAATAGAAGACTCATATTTTAGCCAGAAGCTTTGAAGTTAAAAACATCTTAATAATGGATTTGTTTCTTACAAGCACACAGCTTTTCATTTCATAATTTGCATTAATTGATGGAATGGAGTTGTGTGGTTTACTTGTAGATTATTATGATTCTTTTATCAGCTGTTTGGATTGATGACAATAAGTCAATTTTCTTGGTTGAACTATTCCTAAAAAACTTATAGAAGTGATGATCTCTGAATGCTAATGTGTATATTTATACACCAACAGCAAACAGTGCCACTCTGAAACAAGGAGGTAAAGTCCCAGATCTTAGTTTGGGGGTTTAATGCATGAATAATATGTAATGATGCATTAATAGCATTTTGTGCCACTTTTATTACTATTAGCTGTTGTTTGCTATTATCATTAATTATTAGTCACCTTCTTTTTGAACCATTACTTAACAAATCTTCTGTAAACTCCACAGGTGATTAATTTAACTACACTGAGCAGTTAAAACAGTCTCTTTCACAGTCCTATCAAGTTCATTTTAAGATGGTTTCGATTTGCATGTGACCAAAAGAGTTCTGCAACTAGTCCGTCCATTTGGACCAGTCTGAACCATTCAACTTCAAACTAGCCGAAATTAAACGGGGTTCATGACATATGTATTGTGTAATGTGAATGTGATGCAGTACAGCATGTTTTGTGTTTTCATAGCATACCTTGAGTGGATACGTCAAATCCATGGGCTAATAAAGACAGGGGTGTGTGTGTGTGTGTGTGTGCGTGCGCTTTAGGGACATGCATTTTTTCTCCTTCTAGAAATGTGGACACATCTGACCCCTGCGTCTCCCCAGAGCAACTTTACATGCAGACAAATGCTATACTGAATTCCCAGAGGACTGTGTGTGTGTGTGTGTGTGTGTGTTGGCCAAAGGACAGTTTCTTCAGAAAGACCTATCATCTTCTCAACATATACTGTAAAAAACATCTAATATTTATCATTTCCCAGAAGAGTCTTATGTTGTAAAGTAGTCATAAAAGGTAGATTGAATGCTTCACTGCGCGCACACACACACACACACACACACACTTGCACGTACACACAGAGTTGCTGATTGCGGCTGTCAGTGGACAAAGGTGTCAACAACACTATCAATCATTTCCAGGAGTTCTCAGTTGGTTTCTCTGTCTGTGCGGCCTTTCTGCTTTCTGGTTATCTTATTATTACTTGCCAATTATATTTTATCAGTGGCGGTAAACCCTGTCTCTCTTCTTCTTATCTTTTGCTCTGAGCTGACCACGAACTCTTCTGAGGACAAGAGCAGGAAGCAGGGAGAATCAACCTTAACAACAAGTGGAGAATGATAATAACCAACTTTAAAATAGGTTTCTATTATTTTTCTTACATGTTGTATACACAAAGGTATAAACTGATCTGATGTTGAGATTGTACAATGGTTTAAAGGATCAAGTAACTTTTAAGTAAAACAAAAAATAACCCAGTTATTGTTGAAAAATGATATTTTAAGCAAATATTCTCTTTGATTTATGGGAAATTGTTAGAATATAATTGTAATAATAGCTGTTTTTTTAAACCATATACAAAAAATAGTAAAAGTTGCAAATATTACCCATGTGTAACTGAAGGTAGTGTTATTTTAATATGATTGTTATAATATTATAGCCTAGTTTTTGTTCATATTTTGAATTCGACTTTATTTGCAGATTTTCTAATATTAATAATCCTGTCCGAATACTATCTGTTGACATCAGACCTGGTGCAACATGTCTTGAAGTGTCAAGTGCATGCAAATAAAATGGTGTTTTATAAATTTATGTGAATTTTCAAACAATTTGTATAGGTGAATATATTTGCACATGGCATTTATACATGCTTCTAATTGATTCATAGCAATGGAAGGACTGTTGATGCACACAAACTTAACACATACTACACACGCAAAATCAATGACAACCACAATTACTGAATTTGGCCACAAACCCCCCTTCCTTCAGAGACGGTCCTTGTGGGTCAGAGAAGCTGGGATAGAAAGCGACGGTGAAATGGAGCGAGGGGGTAGGGACAAAGACCTTGGCCTTGTGGCGTGACCCGGCATGGGGCCCCCCGTCTGGGTCCTTGGCTCTGTCTGACACCTCCCCCCCTAGATTGTCTGTGAAAGCTGGATCCCTCATTATAATCCGGGTGTCTATGGAAGCTGGGGGTGAGGGGCACGGAAGACCTACCAAGACATGGCCTGGGTACGACAGCTATTGATCAATGGCCTGACACACATGCAGAAATCTTAAATGGCTTGGTAAATGCGTGTCTTGGGGGATGGGGGTCCTTGATGCGCTCAGACAGTCCGAGTGAAAAGGAATTCCAGATCGATTGGGGTTTGTTTCTTTCCTGCTGGGCACTGCACCTCTCAATATTGTGCTGTTTTCAAAAAAGCTTGGGTGGGGGGTGATACGCTGCTTTATCACAGGGTCAATAGGGAATTTTTCATGATAAGGTTATCATCAGTGTTCTGAAATCAACAAAAATGTGTAATAAATGAACAAGATATGCATTAGTAAAGATATGTGTTTGTTTATTTAACTATACTTTTGGAACAAAATTGTCCCCGCAGGTGAGCTTAATGTGACAAAACTGCCTTTTTGGGACATCTTCAAAGTTCCAATAAAGTTTAATAAGCAATTATTCAATAAAGTCATTTTTATTTATTTTATTATATATATATATATATATATATATATATATATAATTATTCCTGATTGATTCCTGTGTATGATTCTGCCTGACTTCTTGACTCACGGTATTTGTACTCTGCCCCTTCTGTTCTGACGCCTGATTGGACTGATGTTTGTGTTTGGACTCATTGCCTGCCTTTCGACTATTGTCTCTGCCTCTGCCCCTGTGTATGACGAACGATCTGCCTGCTTCTCTGACTTTGACCCTCTGCCCGATTATCGACATCTGTTTAAAGCCTTGACCTTTAATAAACTTCCGCTCATGGATTCTAACCAAACTCCAGCGTCTCTGTTAAACAGCATATATATATATATATATATTTAGATGTAGGATTGCTCTTCAGAATTATAATAAATTATTTTATATAATTTAGAATTTTAAAATTCATGTAATTAAAAACGCTACAGTTCAAAAATTTGGGTTTGGGTCAGTATATATGTACTTGTGCTTACCAAGGCTGCATTTATTGTATCAAAGATGCCGTAAAAACAGTAATATTTTGACATATTTATTACAGTTCAAAATAACTGTTTTCTATTTGAATATATATTAAAATGCAATTTATTCCTGTGATGGTAAAGCTGAATTTTCAGCATCATTACTCCAGCCTTCAGTGTCACGTGATCCTTCAGAAATCATTCTACTGTGCTGATATGCTGCTCAAGAAACATTTATTATTATTAACAATGTTAAAAACAGTTGTGGTGCTTAATCATTTTGTGGAAACTGTGATACATATAGATATATTATGTAAATTATTATTATAGAAATTAAATTATTGTTTATATAAAATAATAGAAGTCTATGCTAAGATTTAGACAGCAAGGTAAACATGAGTGTGTGTGTGTGTTTGTGGGAGGGAGTGGGCAAAACCCGGGCCACAGCAGGGGAATGGGAAAAGGGCTGGTTCATAGTTCACAATCCCCGCGCTCTCACAAACACACACTCGCACACTCTCACCCTTCCACTCTGGCCTCGTCTGGTCGGAAAGGTCAGTGCATGTCTGGGAAAAGCGGAATTTTAATAAATTCTTTTTTTAAAGGTCACTCTTATGCTCTTCCCAAACATACAAGTTCATCAGATGACCACAACTCCACATGCAAACACGACAACATAAAATGCATTCATTATGTGTAGATTAAATAACGTCATTATAAAATGTTAACTAATATAAGCATGTAAACTTTCATGTGTGTGACAACAAGTAGAAAGTATTTACATAACTTCATGCAACTGTAGTTGTGTTGCACGTTGTCTCAATAAAGTCCCGTTTTATGTATTCAGAGCTGTTTTCTTATGATGTGAGATTGCTGCTAGATACAGGGCAGCTCTATATTCTTTAAACCTATTGACCCGCTGATTTAACCATAGACAGAAGGGAAGGGGGTGTCTTGGTGGGGGGTGGGGTCACCCAGCTGGCTGTCTTGAAGAGTAACCACCATCATATACAACTAAACTCCTGAAAAATTGTCCTTCTGTTTGTACAATTATTCCTTTTTTAGATTAAATGAAAGTCATCATACAATGCTTTTTATTCAATGTAATGCTTGTAAAAGGAAAAAACAAAGCACAGAACATTCAGTCTAGACTATACCACACTATATTTTCTAAGAAAATGTGATGAGCGCTGCTTCTTTGTACAAAAGTCAATGCTAGGGTCATTGTTAGGGTGCTTTGGGTGTTGCTTATAGGTCCAAGTCTAGTCTCTATGATATTCTGTTAAAAAAGTGCTACAATTCAAAAGTTTGTGGTCATTTATTTTTTAAGAAATTAATAATTTGATTCCATAAGGGTGCATTAAATTTAACAAAAGTGAAGACTTTTACATTGTTACAAAAATTCAGTTTCAAATAAATGCTGTCATTCTGAACTCTCTATTCATTTCTATTCCACAAAAAATATTAAGCTGCATATCTGTTTTCAATATTAATAATAATAGATGTTTCTTGAGCAGCAAATTAGCAGAATGATTTCTGAAGGATCGTGTGAAGCTGAATTCTGGAGTAATGATGCTGAAAATTCAGCTTTGCATCACAGGACTAAATTACATATTAAAATATCTTCAAACGGAAAAGTTATTTTAAATTGTGATAATATTTCACAATATTACTGTATTTTCAATCAAATAAATACAGCCTTGGTGAGAATGAGAGACCTTAAAGTGACCTTGAACTTTTGAACAGTAGTGTATCTCTCTGCTCCTTCATTCATTTTTCTGCCTGTTTTATCATCTGCCATAATTTGGATCACTTAGAAAAGTAATGCCTCACTTTTTCTGAACAAGCAATAGGATTTGAAGTACCAACCAAAGTTTAAGTTAGCATTAGGGATATATTCGTATCTCTAACTGAGCAATAATAATAGTGATAGTTTCCATAGCATGTACCACATAAAGAGTGTACAGACAAAACTGGTGTCTGTCCACTTCCTTTTGCAGTTAGCGCTGTGTAGTTTAGTTTTTTCTTTCTCTTTGTTTTATGTCCATTGTCGTGTGTCCTCTGCACGCTAATAAAAGTGTCTCTGTCACAAACACCAGCTGCCACAAAGATGGAACTGTACAAACACCGCAGACGGAGCTGAAAGCCGCAGACCAATTAATCACCTGAAGTGTCCGTGTGCTTTTGTTGATGTGTGTGTGTTTGGGGATATGCATGTTTGCATAAAAGTGTGTCTTGGTCGCAGTATGATTTTTGGTGTCTTGGGCCCTGTTTGCCGTATCGTGCCCGATAACCACCCGTCTGTGTTTTTTGAAGCAGCGTTCCCTTGGTTCATCCCTCTCCCCAAATGCCTCTGTTGTCTCTTTAAAGAAGAAGCTAAGACAGTTTCATGCTCTCTGCCAGCGCTTTCGCCTCCCTGACCGGGATTGTTCCAGATTAGATTAAACACAATATGAATAACCGTAAACCAAAGACCTCTCAGACTGTGAAAGCTATCAAAGGCATATTTTCACTGTCTAATCCTCCTTCTGCCCCCCTAGCTTTCACCCCACACACCCCTTTTTTGTCTATCCAATCAAACTGCTCCCATCCCTCCTGGTGCGGTCTGGGATTATTGGTGCTGTGATGAATTATGCATGAATGCCAGCATCGACTCTCACCCGTTCGCGACAAAGCTCGCGGTTTTGGGGTGAGGGGGTCATGCCGTAAGAGGGTCAACCTAAACATCGCCCAGTCTGGTCTCAGGTGGAGTTCAAAAATGAAACAGATAAGAAAAAGAGGAATGAACTTTGGCTGTGTTATTGATAGGGCTGTAAAGCTGGCGCCCTACTGTCTCACCAGAACTGTACACAGACGCCCGGGCCAGAGGTCAGTGATAAATGACCATCTTGTTTTCACACAGACAGATATCAAGACCTGCTGCTACCGGATTTGCAGGACAGCCGTCGTTATCTGGCAGGGCGTGCAATGCTTCACATCACCAGTGGTGGCTCTCTTCATTGTGTCCATGCTGATTGGATGGTGGATGGACCATTTAGAACTGCAATTGGTGAAAAGCAATAGCGTGTGCAACACCAAGGTCATGGGTTTGATTCTCTGGGAATGCATAAACTGACAAAAAGTTTATCTTAAATCATTGTCAGTTGATTAGGATAAAAATGTCTGAAAAAAATCATTAATGTTTCCTACTGTCTGCTATTGGTCAGACTCACATCATTGGTTGATATCGCTATGTTGGCCTGGCTGGGATGTTTAAACAGAGCAATATAGTTCACCCAAAAATTATAATTTTCTCATAATTCTCTCTCATCAACTCAAACATGCATGGCTATTAAGCTAAAAGAGGACAAATATATGTATTTAAAGATATAATGTGTTTATTCTCTACCATTCAAAATTTTAATTTCAGTATATGATTTAAAAAAAAAATATTATTCAGCCAAAAGTGACAGTTAAAACGTTCTATTTCAATTTTGTATTTCGAATGAATGCAGTTCTTTTGATTTTTCCATTGTTATTGTTAAAACTCAAAGTGCATAATATTAAAAATAAAAAATATATTAAAAAAATTAAATAAAATAAAAATGTTAATTGACAAACTTAAGCAGCTAACCAAAACTCAAGCTAACATAGTGAAATAAAAATAAATTAAATCTATATAAAAATATTAAAACAAAGCAAAACAAAATGACTAAATCTAAATATAAAATAAAAGCTAATTCAACATACACTATAATAGTATATAAATAATACTCAAATAACAATGCAAAGAATCCGGGAAAAAATGGTGGTTCTTTGTCTTGCAACTAATAGAGATGTGTAAATTAGATTTATTATCTTTCGTAAGGGGAAGATTTTTAATGAATACCAACAAAAAGTTGGTTTCCTCATACAAAGTATTTAAAGACATTTCAAAGACTTGGAATAAAGAGTTGGACATTTATGCTTGCGTTGTAGTTATGCAGGTTTAGAGAAGAGAAGAGAAGAGAAGAGAAGAGAAGAGAAGAGAAGAGAAGAGAAGAGAAGAGAAGAGAAGGGGCCAAAGGGGGAAGGGTGGTTTTGGGGCCCTTCTCAGACAGACATGAAGGCCTCCTGGACGTTTCCTTTCTGCTGGACGGCCTCAACAAAGGTGCTCAGTCATGTGAAACTTAATCTTGAGCCCCCCAAAAAATCACCTTTGACCTTTCTCTGCCTTCACCCAAGGAGAAGGGGCCAGAATCGGAGGCACTGGAGAGAGGTCACGTCCCCCAAGACTTTGCCTGAGCACACGTGTGCGGACATATGTGTGTGTGCGTGTTCCTGTTTGTGAAAAAGAGGGAGCGCCCCTTTTACTGCATTTTTTCCATCCTAGACAAAACACAGACCCCAGTCTAATCCAGTGGTCCTCAACTTCTGTCTGGGCAAACATAGAAGCACCTCAGCCAAGTGATAATTCTGTGTGTTCGTGTGATCTTAAGTGGACGAGACTCCTGGAATCAAAAGGGTAAGCAGCTGCAACCAGTCCACAAGTCCAGCCTTACTGCTAGAGAAAAACACATACTGTATACACACACACACACACATGGGATTAACCTCATAGATCCCTGAGACGGGGGCTCCCCTGTCATCGATGCAAAGCCCAATAGAGTATAAACACTGAGGCAAGACAGAACAGAGACTAGGGCATTCAAGAGAGTAACAAACTGTCTTTGTTCCAAAACCTAGTGAACTCTACTGCCTATAAAGTCCGCTGCCTTCTAAAGCGGCATCCAAACTGATAAGGAACTGGTTTGGAAATTTTAAATAAGCAATAATGTCATACAAATAGCCCTACTGTATACTCACACAAAGCTGCAGGCTGAGTTGTCTCACAATTGATTTCAATAGTTTTGTGCTAGCATGTTCCTAAGCTAACAGTACAAAACTCTAATAAGAATAAACATTAAAATACAGGTGGCAACCTAATGTGAATGAAGTCCAAAAAAACAACCCAGGCTCATTGGAAAAACATGGCTATGGTGACATTTCCGCAAAATGACAATATGTTGTTTCTTGTACGTTTTATGCCATTTCAGATTTAAATGTTTAGTGAGTGGCATTTAAAATCATGTTACATTTTGTTCTAAACAGATGAATTTGAATGTGGCAACATTTTATTATGTTGGTTTTATGCATCCTGGCAGTTTGGAAATGTCCAGGGATTGATGCTAAAAGGTTAATGCTCTGTTGTCTTATCGTACTACATACACTAAACCCTAAACCCAACTGGTAGGGTTGTAAACACAAGATAAAACCCATTTGCAGAAGCAACCATGTCATTTTTACTTGCTTCTACAATTCTTTCAGTACTTTTATCATGACTCATATACGAGTGCAATGCTGTACCAAGTGGGCTTCCAAGCAAGTTTACTATGTCAGGAAAGCCATACATATGGAGCTGATTATTTGATGCAAACATCAAATTGTATTACGAATTATTTTACGCACGCAAATAAGTCATTATTAATTTATAATCTGTCCCGTAATCATAATTTGTGTTAAAAGGAATAAAATTGTTGGCGTTTTACTGCTACTAGTGTTCATTTAATTGTATAGGTATGTTTTCCAATGAGCCTGTGTTGGCAAAATATGTATCAATTACTTGTTCAAATAAAGAAAAATACAAAATGCAGCCCATAATACACTAGAAAACTCTGTTTCTTTATCAGAAAGGTGTCTCAAATCACAAAAGCAATTCTTTTGTGAGGGAAACTGACAAATCTTCCCTGAGAGCCTGAAAATATATTCTTTAGGGAGGGAGAGAGGCAGAGAGCAGAGGTCAAGACCTGCTATGGGAAAAGTATGCAGGCTATGCACGCTCTGTTTGGGCCCAGGATCCCTGTGACCTGCCATTGTTCACCCTTTGACATTGAACTTGGAAGAGGGGAGCAGAAAGCGCGCTCGAGCCCTGTAAAACACATACACACAAACATGCCACAACCCATAGTGCCCATCCCCAAGTCTTAAGGGCTTTTATCTCAACTGTCAACAATTTAAAAAGCTGGATCCTTTTCTAAGGCTGGACTTTAATCACCTCTAGGTCAGTAAACATAAAGAGCTAAAGTAAGGGCAGGGAGATAGATAAAGAGACAGAGAGAGAGAGATTACTTTGTCACATTGGTGTCAGTCCACAAAGGAAAAGCAAAGAGTGCAAAACTGAAAGAAAAAAGAGGCTGTTAAAGTTATAAAACAGACACCCAAATGACCATACAAAGCCTGAGACAAAAGATGAAGCAGCCAACTTCCGTCTTTTCGTCTGGGTCCAAAGCAAACACACCTGGTGTTAATACTCATGTGTACACATCCACTCGCATGTGGGCTGTGGCGGAGCATAAAGGCACCGGCTTTTTTTTATACACACAATTTCAACAAAAACTCAGTTACATTCAAAATTGCACCCTGTATATTAGTTCGAGCAACTTGAAATTTTCCTCTTTTTCCCCCTCACTTTTATCTTTGTTCACACTTTTAAAAGTAAGACTAAATCAGGTGTTTTGTCAAGTAACTGAAATAAGTTTAAGTATTAAAATGACTAAGACTGTATATATAAAAAATAAAATGTCATAACGTGACAAAAGCACATAACCAAATTATTAGTTAAAATTGAAAATATAAAAATAAAAGCTAATTATCAAACTATCAAAATAGTAATAAGTACTATAATAGTATATAAATAATACTAAAATAACACTAATGAGCGATGACCACTTGAATAATAATAATAAAAAAAATATTAGAAAATGGATCAAATTAAATAGACTTTAATAAAGCTGAATGTAGTGAAACCAGTGTGTAAAAATAAAAAAAATAACTATCATAAACCTCTAACAAAAAAAGTATCAGTGATTACTTTGTTTGTGTAATAAGTCCCAAACTGATTTTCTGTTTATTTGGGGGAAAATATTGAAGAATGGAATTAAATTTGGTCAGATGTGTTAAACAGAGCTGAGAGTACAGTACACCCTTATATTGGTAGCTAAAAGCATAATCACATTAGGTGAAATATTTAATAAAGAAACATGCAAGGGGGAAGTGCAGAACATTACGAATGACAGACAATCCAATTCTGTGGAAATCTGCAGGAGTTCTGTGGCCGTAGTTTCCGGGTGGGTCTGGGCATTAATAAAACAAACCAAGACAAACTGTGCAGTTGTATTTCAAAATGCATTTTAAATGTATTTATTGACTCTTGATTCATTGCATATGACATCCATTCTTTCAAAGATGACTGGAATGTTTCAGGTTGTGGGGGAGACAGGGACAGTTCAAAATAAAGAAGGAAACCCACTAACTATGAAACTTTACTTCATATCCAAAGGCCAGAGATGATAAAACCACCTGTTCCTCATCATCGTGTTATTTCAAAGAGGATTGTGTCAATAGACCATTGTATAGCCTTTTTATCTGTATAACCCCCACATAGCTTTTTCTTAGAAACTCATTTTCAAGATCCATACATTAAAATGATTCTCACTATATTATCCTGCCAAGTTAAGGAGAAACGCAAAATGGCAGCAGCATGCTGAGCTCAACTACAGGTATTTTTGTACCTTTAAAGTGAACAAGGAACAGTCTGGAATTCTAGTCTCTATATAAATACTATCTTGACTACCGTTGATGAACAATTAAATCCAGATCTTCTCTACACACTGACATGGTAAACTGAAGTGTGTCACAATAGCTTTTGACAGACCATAAGTCAGCCCTATAAAATGTCAAATGTACTCCTACAATCTCATTATAATGCATCCTGAAGGACTGTGTATGACAAAGAGGGGAAAAAAAATTCACAGAACATTTAGTATTTACATAGTACATTGTAACCCACCAAGAAATAAAGATGAGCGGCAAAAAAATGGAACACTTTTTAAATTAATTTCCTGTTAAAAACACCATAGTATTACAAAAGACATTTAATTATTCATATATTTTAAAAAGTACAATAAAATGGCTGTTTAAGTAGCAGGTTTGGAGTATATTCACTGAGATAAACATACTTACTGTTCCCATTTAAAGTCTAGCTTCTAAATGAACAGTCGTCTTTATCATTTTTTTTCTTTTTAAGCTTCTTTTAAGTCCTTTTTTGCTGACCACGATTTCTAATCTAACTCTATTTCACATATGTTTACACCTCATCAAGTTGATCATATGAGAGGACGTATAAGTGTCTCTTGTAAACAGGAAAAAAATTGAACAGTGCAGATTTTTTGTGCCATTGGAGAGCGGTTTCGTTTTATACTCAACCACCTGCCCGTAGATTAGCAGGACAGATACAGAGTTTTAGGCTGAGTGGCAAGTGCTATTCATAAAATTCACTATGGGATAATGAAGAGAATAAAAAGTCTGAATGTCAACTCGACGGGTACAAAATATGTGAGAGTGGCTAAGTGCTTTACTAATAAACGGGTATATACAGTACATAGCTTTAGAAACTGAAGAGTGTAGGATAAAATAAAACGTTGTGGAAGTACACAACAGTTTGCAAGCAAGTTAACTGTAAAGTATTCAGACTTTCATCCAATAATGTGTAAATGTCCTGAAATACGTTCCGGCATTGCTCCATCAAAACTGGTGTTGCTAAACTACTTCTATTTCTAGCCAATCTGAGCTTAATTTGAAATGTAAAGGATTTTCAATCCAGACAATTCTTTAACAGCTTATTCGGGGACTGTTTGTTAACTTTCCGTGGATGACCCTGTCAAGAAATTAATTCTATAAAAATTGACATATTTACATAATATGCTTTTTGTTCCATGCACCAAATAGAAATTTATCAGTATAGTCCAATTAATTGGCTATCTACTGAGTAAAACACATTTTCAGGGCTACTTTCTAAAAAAAAAAAAAACCTTCATAGAAAACCCAAAGAAACATTGAGACCCTAAGTTAAAAGAAAACTTACTAATGTACCTGTCCATTTGATACCAAAACACAAGGTAGAATCTCACCAAGGCATGAACATGCCAACAAAAGAATCATACTTAAAGAAACACAACGTTATACTAGTAAATGATATACATAAGAACATATGCTGGATTCCTGCATTTAGCGAATTCACAATAGGTACTTGATGCAAGAACCTAATTTTGCATTGAATAATATCCCCAGGCTTATGGCAAATGGCAGAAACCGCAGATGCTTTAAACACCCAAGGCACTCTTTTTCACAAGCAACAATAACAATTTTAGTATTTTAGTAAAATGTTACCGTTTAAACGTTCGGCGGTAACTCTACAGTTCGTCTATACCCCTAATGAACAGTGTAAACCCCAGTGTGAATGTAGGTAGTCAAAAGATTACTGCTTAAATGACAAAATACAACTAGGTATGATATGTAAAAATTAATTGTTTGCAGCATGAAATGTCCTGTTTGATAAAACACAGCTAATGCTTATCAATCAAGCTAACACATGAAAACATGCCAACCAGTAAGAAAAGAAGTACAAAACATTTAGTTATTGCACATTAGAGAGGCTCAGAGTCTTGCGTCATTTTGAAAACTTTCGGCCAGCATAATTAACTGACGCTGTGCTTTAAATATTTTTTTTTCCTAGGACTGCGACATCATAAAGTTTACTCCATTTTAATTTCAATGCTTAATGGCCGATCGTTGTGCCATTTTTTCATGTGTTTCTCCAGAGTGCTGTAGACGCTAAAAGGCATGTGGCATATCTCACATTTGTAAACGTCCTTGCCTGTCTGTCCATGCGTCTTCATGTGCCGTGTTAGCTTGCTGCTCTGAGCACAGGCGTAGCTACAAAGCTCACACTTGTACGGCCTCTCACCAGTGTGGCTGCGCCGATGCACTGTCAAGTTGCTGCAGTTTTTGAAGACCTTGCCACAAAACTCACAAGTGTCACTACGTCGACTATCCTTGGAGCTGGGTCGACCAGTGGAAAGGTGGGGTGTACTGGCCCTACTTCCCGTGCCACTGCGCCCAGAGGCTGTCCCTCCATCTAGCTCCCCAGGGGGAGTGGAGAACCTGAGACTTCCATTCTCCGAGGAGTGCTCTGAAGACGTGGCGAAAGGTGATTGTCTTGAGTCCCCAAAGTTGAGAATAGGATCCTTGAGCTGGCGTGACGCTGCGTATCCAGCCAGCCACTGTGAGTAGACATTTTCTGAGTTGGGGATTGTAGGAGTTGGAAGATCAAGGTCCTTTTCCACCTTGATGCGTTTGGAGAGAGGGCTGTCGGATTCTGGACTTCCGACAAGAACTTTCCTTGAAAGGTCATCGTTTGGGTAGGAGGCTGTTCCATTTACAATGGGTAGGTATCCCTTGTTGACTTGATCAGGCTCTTGTGGGGATTCGTCCCCACCTGTCACACTAGCTGATCTGTGGTCCCCTCGTTTGTAAAGTTTTTGGGCATCTCGATAATCCTGAATTCCCTCGACACATTTGTTGTGTCGCTGTCTATTGTTCTCATGGTGACGTGCACCTTCTAGGCTCAGGCTAAAGTTTATATCATTCCTCTCGCCGACCTCACTCTCATTCTCTTCCTCCTCCTCCTCCTCTTCTTCTTCTTCCTCCTCCTCTTCCTCCCCTTCCTCCTCTTCATCATCCTCCTCCTCCTCGTCATCTTCTTCATCTTCCTCCTGTCCATTTTCCGGGATGATGCCGTTGTTTTCACTTTTAAACTTTGCCACCACAGATTTCAGAGCATTGGTGGCACTGCTTAGCAAATCACTTGTGCCTGGCTCAGGTGAACTGGCAGTTGAAAGGCCATCATCTGATTTGGAGGTAGTAGAGGAGGATTTGTGCCGATGAGTCTTCATGTGGCGCTTCAACTTGCTGGCCTGAGTGCAGGCGTGGTTACAGAGGTGGCACTTGTAAGGTTTCTCTCCGGTATGACTACGCCTGTGGACGATTAAGTTGCTCTGGAATTTAAAGGACTTTCCACAAAACTCGCAAGACTTTGCCTTCACAGCTGGCACAGATGGAGTTTGTTGAGTAGGTGCTGAGCGAGATCCAGAAGGAGAATGAGACACCCCTGGTTGGAATGGCTGCAGTAGCCGTTGCATAGGGCTAGGCCTGTTGGGTGACATGGGCGGAGAGGACCCAGCAGAGTTGCCTGCTAGTTCCCGTAGTCGTCTCGAGAAGTCCATAGATGGGGAATCCAAGGGTACCGAATTAAGACGCATTACCCTGTCAAAGGCGCTTGGGTGGTGGGGGGCCAAAGCCAGATCGTCTGGGCTCATGTGATGCCGTGGTGGGGGACTAAAAAGCGGAGGTGTCCTGGGATATCGGCCTTCTCTAGGAACCGAGGACCCATCGCTGTTGGCTATCCTCATCAGGCTATAGGGACTACTGTCTGCCAGGTGGGCTGCATGTAGCAGTGGCTGCGAGGCACAGTCACCACCCATGCCTGGAGCGGAGGCCACCCGAGGAGTTAACGGGCTTCCAGGTTCGCTCTCCAGGTATATTCGGAAACCATGGGTATTCTGGGCATGCTGTAGCAGGAACCAAGCCGTGCTGAAGGGCTGCTTACAAGTTGTGCAAGTGTAGCTACTGGGCTCATCTTTTTCTGCAAGACAAAATCAGAGGGAGAAGGTTAGTTGTCCATTTAGGAAATGCTCCTATTTTACTACAAAGGCTCAGTAAGATCTCTCCATAGAAGTTGATCACACACATTTACCAGCACATTTATTGCAAGAAGTCCCCTTGGAATTGCAAGTGCAACCGTGCTTAGCGGCACAATTGTGAAGCTCAAACCAGTAACCTCTCACTTTCTGACTCTGAGCTTTAGCCACTACCTCTATCATCCAATGTATTAGCTATTATTGCTATTACAGTTATGTTCTTACCTTAAAATCTTGACATCATAAATCACATCTGTAAAGGCTAAACTCGAGATACGGTAAGCCTTTGAAACTCGAGGTATGGTTGTTCAGTTTCTGTATGAACATCACTCCATATGTAAACTGCCGTGCCTGTCTTTGAGATATCTGACACAAAGGCCAGAGTGAACAAAAAACCTGTACCCAATCAAAACACTTTTTACTGCATAAGAGATGCAAGGGGAGGCTGGTAAATTATGGATCATTACAATCTGCAAAAATTACAGTTAATTGCTGCCACCTGTGTGGGGTTTGACCTCCTGGGGAGATTTTCCTTCATAAAAAGGCCATTCTTTGCCTGCATGTCTATTCTCATGCTTACTCCAATTAAATCATATACCATTATCGCATGAATCATACGAGCAGGCCAATGCTTATATTTGAAGAATTTAAAATACATGCTTTTCTATAAGACAACAATCATTACAGTGTATAATGTTCCTCATCACTAGTACAGCAATAACTGGCAAACTGTATTGAGGATTTCCAATGTACATGACAAAAAAATAAGGATAAAGGTTTAACTAATTTTTGGTGATCTTGTTAGCTTTCATACTGCATACACAAGCAAACACAGGGAGCACACCCCAAGCATTTCCTGTCTTTTAACACCTTGTGTTAAAAGGAGTTTTCTGAACTCCAGCGAACAACAAATCCACTTCTTAAGTGGGTCTAGGGTAAAGTTCATGGTAACTGGTATGAAAGCAATCTGCCCTAACTTGTAGTAATGAACTACTAATTGCAAATTGCATTCAGAGAGCAGCTCACATTCTTTGCTTGTATTTCAGTGCATTTGCAGCAGATGAAAACAAAAAGCCGTTCCATTCTGTGTAAATGTATTGTTAAATCTAACAAGACAATTACAGTAGTGCCCCAAAATACTATGTGCAAGAGAAGCGCAGGGCAGGGAGAGAAATAAATAAATCATACTTAAGTTTGGACCAAGCAATCAAACAAAGTGTGAAAACAGCCTAAAATAAGAGAAGTGTTCTCCCTAGCCATATAATCATCCTGCGTCGCTGACATTTAAAACACCCACCTCACCAACAGCAGCTATTACTTGGTGGCCTTGTCTGAGAGGCCGACTTATTGATTACTTTCAACCTTTTTCCTTTCAGCACATGGCCGACAATCACATTTTCTTTAGTGATATGCTAAAAGGTGAGGGGAGGTCTGGCAGAACAATTTGTGGGCATTTGTCCGTCCAGATTTTGAGAACAGGAAAGAAAAGAGCCGTTTTGTATCTGCTTGGAGCATCAGCAAAATATCCTTTTCTAGGATAAATTGTAGATTGTATGCATTTTTATGTGATTATATATAGTATAATATAATTCCATTCATACCAAACAGTAAGCCTAGAAGCAGTCTGTTTTTTTTTTCTTTCATTCTTTCTCAGTTATTCTCTTTTATTCTGTGTTGCATTGAACGCCTGACCACAGACAAAAAACCTATTTGACAAATACAAACACTTCAAGGACAGATTAGTGATATGACATTTTCATTGCTCTACAAGACTTATGTGGAGAGCAATCGCACTTGCATCAACTTTTTCCGTTTGAGGTACAATACATAAGACATTTACCCATCAATTTAAATTGTTTTAGTCTTTTTCGCCTTTTTAGTTGTTTGCAAATTTTTTTGCGCAAGGTTTATCTCCTATTTAAATTGATTAGAGCAACTGACCTGTATTGAATGTATTATCCAATATATATACAGTATTTGCAGATCTACCATGTGTAAAGACTTCCTTCCAGCTACAGATAAAAATACATGGAAATGGTGTTATTGCAACCTCTGCACTTTAGGTTATATCAGGTTATGCCTGAATCGCAGAGCACTACATGCAAGTCACTGCACAAGCACTCAGACCCTTTATTATACAGTCCTTTTCTTAAATACACAAAGATAAGCATCAATCTGAAACCAAAGACTTGAACTTTGTGCTTAAAAGTCGCAGATCTGAGTATTTGACACCATGAAAACACGTTCAAGATTTACTATTTGAGGACCACGATGAGGCTACAATTATGCATAATTTACCAGAAAATAATTACACTTCACTCAAGCATCTGTGCCGTCACACCTGACCCTAGTTTAATCTAGACATGATTACTCTCATATTCAAATCAATGTAATGAAATGCTCCAAGTGCCATATGGATACTCTGGGGACAAGGTGAGAAAAACATATTTGGCCACAAGAAAGAATGCGTTCATCTGGCAGCTGGTATATTCTTGTCAGTGCCCATAAACATGTATTGGTCCAAGGGTTTAATTTCCAGCGATCTCAATACCAGCGCTGGACACACACCCTACCCCCATCACAAATTGAAAGTGTCTAAAAGGGTAGCCATCTTGGAATGGGGCCTCTCATAGAGCGCCATGCAATGGGTCAGCAGTCACCTTAGCAACGCACATTAAAGAGGCGGACAGACAAAAAAAAGTGGACCAGACGGAGAGGTGAAGGGGATGGCGTTTAAAGCCCACAAATGGGTGGAGGGATCAGCTGGGGGAGGTGGCAGTCTGAGAAAAGTAAAGAGGTGGCTACTGGGAAAGATGAACTAGACTAGTCTGCACAGGGCAGAGGTGGAAGTTTTGTTAGCATACAGGACTGTCCCACAGACAGAGCAAACACTGAAGCCTGAAGACCAGTGAAGAGGGGAACATATGGTGGAGACAGTTTGACTCCAGCAAATATCTATGAGCAATAATCTGCTTCTTATGAAATACTCATTAGAAAATGGTTCGTTCTGTTTCTAAAATCTGACTGGACGAGCCAAAGCTGTTGTAAATCAGTTAAAGCAACCTCAAACAGAATTGTATCGTTCATGCTTCATTAAAGAGCGAATGTCACAAAAACCTATAAAAAAAGATTTCAAAATAAAACAAAATAAATAAGATGCCTAATAAGCCTATTTTAAAGATTCATGACAATTAAGCACATGTGAAAAGTATATATCATGATCATTGGCAATATTTGTTGTACTGCCTTTATTTTATGCTTTAAAGGGGTCATATGATGCGATTTAAATTTTTCCTTTCTCTTTGGAGTGTTACAAGCTCTTGGTGCATAAAGAGGACCTGTAAAGTTGCAAAGACTAAAGTCTCAAATCCAAAGAGATATTCTTTATAAAAGTTAAGAGTCAACCACGCCTACCTAAAACGGCTCGTTCTAACACGCCCCCACATATCTACGCCATGATGTGGGAAGATTTGCATAACGCCGCCCAAATGTTCACGCAAAGAAAGAAGGTGTAACTTTTATTCTCGCTGTAGTATTGTTGTTGCCGCCGCCATGTCGTGAAGGCGCTGTGTGTTTCGCTGTGTGTTTCCATCACACGCTTGAGGTATTCGGCCAATCACAATGCACTGGATAGCTGGCCAATCACAGCACACCTCGCTTTTCAGACCGATGAGCTTTGTAAAAATCGACGCGATTCAGAAAGGCGGGGCATAGAGGAGAAACAATAATATACAGTATGTGGAAAATAATGTGTTTTTTTAACCTTAAACCGCATAAACACATTTCATTACACCAAATACACAAAATAATGTTCTTTTTAGCAACATCATATGACCCCTTTAAATTTCAAAAGTCATTGTATTACAGAATTTTTAAATCACCACTGAGAATCACATAAGAAAATTGCAATAAGTGAAGTGAAATTGCATTATGTACAGATAAAGTGTGGGGAAATGTGCTTTTTTCATGAAAATAAGAATTTCAGAAAGCAAAAAAATCTTAAATGTCTGAAATAGGCTTCAATTTCTTTATGCAAAATATTTAATATGATTTTGTGGTAAAATGACAAATCATTTTTGTGAGATTCATCCTAAAACTGCAAACAGCCAGTGCATCCTAACAAGGCATAGTACGGTGAAACAGAGAAGAGGAGATAAACTGTCAAATGTAAATCTGAGTTTTTTTCCTTAACCACACACAACCAGGATGAGGACCTTTTTGTCGATCGCATTGTGCTGGGTAGCCCAATCCATTGATCCAAAATCATGCTTCACATTACTTTACATTAAACATTAAATATCTGCTATTGTCGTTGATAATAACTCCACTTTGTGCCAAGGTTAACAACACCCTTAACCATGTAATGCTTGGCCTTGAGTGGCTTACTGCTTTGTTTAGAACTGTTAGTCTAAAGAGTTCCTGAAAGTCCATTAACACAGCTGGCCTTGTGCATTGATGTATAGAGGTGTACAGTGAGAGGTCCAGTATAGCTCTAAACCTTACCACCATGCCAACATTTCCACACTGCTCAACAAAGATTATTTCAAGTCATCCTGTCCCTTTCTTTGCATTCTCCTGATCCATGAGAGGACTACAGGCTTAAACGGGCATGTGATAGTCAGGCCTAGTGAGAGGATTCATTCAGGAAGCCCCCCTCAGGCAGAGCTCTGGTACTGGGACCAGTACAAAAAGACCAGTGTTCCCCATTCACATTACAGCCACGGGGTCAATATTTAAGGCTTCCCATCTGGCGCATCCCGGGCACAAGTTATGTAGTAAATCAAACTAGAATTAAATGAAATAATTTCTAAATATATCAAGACAACTATAATTAAGTCATCCATACATGGTAAAAAATTGTCAAAGTTTTTTTAACTATTTCAGTCTTTCTGCTTCAAAATTTCATGTTTAATTCAATGTGCCATTTTGTTGTAATTACTTGTGAAATTTACTAGCGATTTCTGAGTGAAAATTGTTTCACCACCAAATTTTCTTCAGTGTAGTTTGATATATAAAGGCAACTATAATTACATAATTCGTAGTTTGAGTGCCCAAATTGCTATTGCATTGCTATATCAACCAGTAGTATCTAATGGTCCAACCAGTGAATGATGGATGAAGTTTTATTCTTGGTGAGACTAGTCGCACACCTCATTAATAAGATAAAGGTTAAGTTGAAACTGAAAAGGTTAAGCAAAAAGCTACATCATGCTAGTATAACTGAATTTGACATTAGCTACAGGAGGTGGTGTTTAAAAAAATGAAAGCCAAAAGCAGCTGTTACATACAATCAGACATAGTATAACTACCAGTCCCCCTTTAACTCAAATATAACAGCTCTAGCACATGCATTTAACATCAATAAGCTTCTGTAAGATGGATGCAACCATCACTTGGCTAAGACAGGCCACACTCACCCCAATTCTTCATTTGTCTGACATCAAGCTGGATTCCAGCTCTCTGCTTTGCTACTTAATTGGATACATATGTTCTGATCTGCATCGCTGTACAGTAGCAGATGGGAGAGTTCTGCAAACTGCCACTGCTTTAGCATCAATGAGGAAACTGTTAAAAATAGCCAGTGAATTCTGAAATGAATACCTTGTTCCAACTGGTGTTGGGGAAAGTTAGTTTTAAAAGTAATGCATTACAATATTGTGTTACTCCATAAAAAAGTAACTAACTGAATTACTTAGTTATTTGTTATAGAAAGTAATGCATTATGTTATTTTTGCATTACTTGTTGTCACCTGGGATGGGCTAGGCTTGCTTATTTGTTTTTTAAATAACCCCAAAAGTGTTTTTTTGGCAACTGTAAAAGCCCTTTTCACACTTTTCATCTAAAATGAATAAGCCTCAGGCTGAAGGAAGTACCTCTGCTTCTGCACCTCACTCCCAATTTCCCTCGGCATGGGAAAGTAGAGGTGTCAGTAAATAAATGAGAAATGAGTTTAAAATTACTTATTTGAAAAAGTAAAAAAAAAAAAAATTAGCTGTATTTTAAAAGTAATGCATCACTTACTTGATAAAGTAATCTGATTACGTGACTTGCGCTACTTGTAATGCATTACCCCCAACACTGGTCCCAACCAGGTGCAACACAAATTTCCTACGAAAGGTAATTCCTCACTCCGTCCTGACTCTTTCAAAAGGAGAACAACAGAGCGATATGACCCAATCACAGCTTGCTGTGGTCATGGCTGGTTACGACCAACTTTAACTATTTTACGAAATGGCAATATAAATTCATACCATGAGATTTGTATGGAAATGAATTGCCATGAGAGTTTATGACACACTCACATGAAGAGAGAGCTTGAAATATTTGTCGCTCGGTTTTGACTCGTATGTCCAAATTGAAAATCCATATTTAATATCCAAATAACAACTGAATATAGGCTGACATGCCTCTTGTAATTCAAAGTCTCCAAATGAATCAAAATGCCATGTGGATGGATCTTCATCGTGAAAAACTGCTTATAAGAAAGATTTTTTCATGGGTAAATTAATCAGCTACAACATTTTGGGTTCATGTAGTCATGAAAAATTGAGGCAGATGGCATGTGAATGCTATCTGTCACCAGTATCACATTTCAATCGCAACGGCTGAATATTAATTAAGCTATAGCAACAGATGAATCATCTTTTTAACAACATACATCTCAGGAATTTCGACTAGAGTTGGAATGTTACCTGTGCGCTCTTGCCAGAAATCTGTCTGGAGCCTTGTAGCTCACAGCTCTTATACAGTATACTTTTGAAAGACTGTAGGAGGTCAGAGGTCGCAGAGAGGGGTCTGTTTTCATCAGGTCTTCCAGATCATGTAAACGGATGTCAACAAAATTTTTTTAACCTCACAAAGTACAGAGTGAACCAGTTGTCTACTTTCACCTGTTTATAAGTGGGAGTGTTTCATCTGTGTGTGTGGTCACGTGGAACTCCTTCGACGGACGTGAATGAGCTCTGAAGACGTTAAAGAAGGCACAAAAGCTTCCTTATTCGCCACAGAGCAGGAGGCACAGATTTCTGGTTTGAGACACTTGTGCGGTTAAGTAAAGTAAAGTTGTGTAAAAGTGGAGGAGAGTGATAGAAACAACAAGCGAAAGAAGGGGTACTGAAGGCCTTCTGGTGACAGCAGGATTTATACTCAGGCAGCTGTAGGACAGCACACCATCTCTAGCTATGCACTTAAATTCAGACATTCCAGGGAGGTGCTGGCAAGATCGTAAATATACACGGCCCCGCTGAGGTCAAGGGTCACAACTCAGTGAGTGGTGGAGCCAAGCGGAAGAGTATTTGATAGAGCGGCACAACAGACGTTCAGCAGCTTTCTGGCTTCTCCTCACGGTCAGAGGGACTTAAAAGTATTTTAAGAGAAAATTACATACAGGCACAGAAGAGTTTTTGTTGCATTTAGTTCATTTGTGTTAGCTTAGAGGTCATTAGTATGCTAATGTATTCCTAAAAGCTGACAAACTTAACAGATATATGCATTTAAAATCTCTCTGGTCTTGAAAATGGACCAAAATTGTTATATTGATGACTCATCTTGCATTACATGCATAAAAATTATCAATTTTTTTCCAGTCAAATGCACTCTAGAATGAGAACGTCTCTCCCGCTAACACCATCTATACATGACTACATTACTTGCAATAGCAAAGAACAAATAATGATTCACAATTTTAATGTAAATTAAAGGCCTATGGACTGTTTTTTTAAAGTGGGATTTCGATGTCCTAACTTTAAATAGGAAATATTCAATAGGAAATATGTCAACACATGTGATGCCACAATTTCTACTTCCAATATGGTGATTCTACTATCAAATACCTTTTATAAATGTATGATTATCAAACTTTTAGGCTCAAAGGCTCCACATAGTCGAACACAATATTCAATATACTGTAAGCTACAATATTTCCAGTACTTCTGCAATAATTATGACAAAACTGCTTGTTTTCAAAGGGTTTCAATGAACTGAAATGAGTATTGATATTAATACAATTGAAAAACAAGTTATGAGTGGATATTTTTATTATTTATATATTTTTAATTAATTTAGTTTACATCTTTTTTTTATTTCAATTTAGTGTTTCATCATTTTAATATATTAACAATAATTTACTTGAGGGCCCCTAGTGGACCCTGGCCCCCAGGTTGACAACCTCTGCCTTAGATTACCAGTTCAGTAACATGTTACATTAATATGGTTCTGATTCAGTACCAAGCTCAATATCAAAGCACTATGGTATTACCATCTGATACCATCAGTATACTACTAACAAAACAAAGTTTTATGAGGGAGATTGCTTCAGGACCAATGAGTATGTTGATCCAGAAAGTCAAATAGACTTAACAAAAGCAACATTAATTGCTAAAACAAGTCTTCAGGAAGTCCCAAAATGTTCCAAACTATAATTCTCCCAAATTGATTTTCTTTGCAAACCATCTTTTCCATATGTGTACTCTGCTTCTTAATACATGACAGGAAAATCCTGAGGAGGCTCTACACCACAACAAGGGCATCTGTCCTCTCAGTGTGATGGGCCTCTGGGTTTATATGTGTCTTTGTGTATGTGACAGTGTCTCTGTGTGTATCTGTCTGCGATAGTTCACTCTGACAGGCTTGGAGGGCAGGGGTTCACAGAGCAGGGCAGGGGACAGAGGAGACGATCCATTCTCATCCAGACGATAATGACATGACAAGAGCAATGGGAGACGGGGGATCAGAGTTTAGATTTGGACAGATTTTGGTTTCTAAACCAGCCCTTCTAAAAGGCTCATAAAAACTGTGATCGTTCAGTTCCCTAGACAATTTTTGGCCAGAATAGTTTGGCTACAAGAGCACACAAACATCACATGCCAAATAAAGTGCACCGATCTATGCATGTCAACACATTTATACCATACCGTTCAAAGGTTTGACAGAGTTTCTCCACGATGAAAGCATGTAACACTGTCTGTCTGGGTTTCACACACATGCATTGTTTCAACCTTCTCATCAAACCCTCTTTCTTGCTGTAAACATCAGTAGACACGCTTTCACATGCAAACTCAACACGCCACTTAAACTGTCATGGGCCTTTATGTTCAGTCAGTAAGACGCTGAATGGAAGCTTTGTGACGGTTTCATGCCTGCATTCTACAAGTGCTCAATGTGTTACAGCCATAATGTCACCACGGTGTGTTGCTCAAATGCAAGAGAGGCAAACAAACTACATAAAGAGGGATGAGAAGACAGTGGAAATAAGATGGGATTGTACGAGAGGTATAATGAAAGAAAAAGAGAGAAGAGCAAACAGACAAAAGAATGAGAGACTGGTCTGAGAAGAGCAGAAGAGGCTGATACAGAAAGAAATACATCGATGGACAGATAAGTGCTAAAGCAAATTAACCTCTTTAATTGGACCGGCGTTCTCTCTGAGCTCAAAGATTGTTTCAGGCCACTGACAGCTGACAGGCTCATGATGGGACATCTGCTCCCTGGCTAGACAGATAGCACTTCTGGACACTGTATATTATATTTGTCGGAGCTAATGAATGAAAGGAAGGGATGTCAAAGACAAATAAGAAACATAGGCATTAAATCATAGACTAAACATAATTAAAGGCTTTATAAAATGGAAACGGAATTATGAAAGGATATGTTTTAATGATGCTATTTTCTATACAGTGGGTGAACCGATATCTAGATTTTTTGATGACCGATGCAGAACTCTTTCAAAGAAGGGTGGCCGATGGACGAAAATCACAATATTTAAATTAAGATAGTAAATAACACAAGCATAACAATTATTGCAATTAAATTTAGATTTATTGGACATAATATTTGCTGAAATAATTATATACAAATATAAACAATTTGAAAATGACTTGAAAATTGTAAAATAAACTGTGCAAATACTTTAGATAGCAACTTCTTGATTCAGTAATTTTATTATGGCTTTTTAAAAATATAGAAATTGTTAGCATATATTTTTAGGCACTGTATTTTCAGTGCTGTCAAAATAAAAGTCCCACTTTTGACACCAAATAGAATTCCGATGACAAATCTTGGCTTATATATATTGGTCCACCACTAGTTATAGTCCATACAAATGATGTGCTAGATCCCAAGTTTTCTGAAGAAAATTATAGCTTTCTGTGACTGACCAAAAATTAAAGGGTTAGTTCACCAAAAATGAAAATTCTGTCATTAATTACTCACCCTCGTGTTGTTCCAAACCCGTAAGACCTTTGTTTATCTTCGGAACACAATTTAAAATATTTTTTAGGAAATCTGAGGGCTCTCTGACCCTCCCATAGACAGCAAGGTAACTACAGAAACTAAGAAAGGTAACTAAGAAAACAAAAATAACGACTTTATTCACAAGTGACGCAGTAGAGATGAAAATGTGGAATAAAGTCGTTATTTTTGTTTTCTTTGTGAAAAAAAGTATTCTCGTAGCTTCGTAACTTTACAGTTGAACCACTGATGTCACACGGACTACTTTGTCGATCATCTTGGTACTTTTCTGGACCTTGAACGTGGTAGTTACCTTGCTGTCTATGGGAGGGTCAGAGAGCCCTCAGATTTCATCAAAAATATCTTAAATTGTGTTCCGAAGATGAACGAAGGTCTTATGGGTTTCGAGCAACACGAGGGTGAGTAATTAATGACAGAATTTTAATTTTTGGGTGAACTAACCCTTTAAGTCTTTCTTCACTGAAAATCTTTCCCTCTGCCATAACTCTGTAATCTGATTTGACCTGCATATATTTCAATTTGCCATGTGACAAGCAAGAACCAATGACTTTTGCCCTCAGTGACACCAGACTTGCTGTTGCTTCTAGAGGCAGAATTTTTTAATTGAACACAGTCATTATTCTGTTTTTACAGTGCTTTCTTTTTGAATTTGGTCACCTTTCGTTGTAGAGAAATAGTGTGAACTTTGAATGTGATCATTCTTCCTATCTCCTTTAGCGTTCAATGAAGAAAGAAAATCATTTGACTCATCCGTTGTTCAGTGTCTAAATGATGACATTTGTTTTATTTTTAGGTCAACTGTTCAGAGGTCATGGTATCTAGATTTCAAAGCTGATTGCCATGTATGTATATGTTTTCCAAAAGCAAAACTCAAGGACACGGTTAGATTTTTGACTCAGAAAAGTAATTCCACAGTTGCATTTCTGTCAGGGAGCAGCAGTAACAGTGAAAGGTCAAACCATTTCCCCACCATAGTGGTTGTTTCCTGAACTCTTCAGAATGGAGGAAGAAGTCAATGGACAAGGAGAGCACATCTGAGGGACCTCCATCTTGATGTGGATGGCCTTGGCTAGTTTAACCCACACTTTCACAAAATAAATCACATCTGACATAAACACAGATGTGAAAGAACTAAAACTATTCATGGACGGCTGCAAAAAAGAGAACATGGTGAATGTATAGCCAGCGTCTCTCTACATTCAGAGTGGATATTGATAGGCCATCTACAGCTCAAGTATTCACTTACCAAACAAAGCTACAGAGCACCATCTGGAAGTTGTGGCCCACTTTGTGGGGTCGGACACGCGGTATGGCAGACATATATACACACACATACTGAAACCGAGAATACAAAAGAACAGAAAGATTGAGAAAACAGATATAGAGCAACGTACCCCGGAATTTACACACACACACACACACACACACACACACACACATAGACATACCCAACAGAATCGAACACAAAGACGCACAAATTCACTCTGAGAAACCGTGACACTCAGAGACCCCTGCTGTGTGTGAGAGCCCCCTCAAAAATCTGCATAAATACATATGCAAATGTATGGGTCAACTGATAGACAAGTGAAGAGCGTGCAAAGGATCATATTTATCCATCTCAACAGATATTTTCACACTTCAGATGAGCTTGATCGCATTGCATTTGTCTTGTTTCGTACTAGTAGCTGTGAACGGTTTCATGACACCCATCGTATTCAATTCACAATGTATATCTCTCAACTATCCGGCTCTCCATTGTCCTGCACTCTCAAAAGAGGTTCATTCAGGTATTCTTTCTTGTGTGTACGCATGTGTTTTGTGAATTGTCTTCAACAGAGGCACGCAAGTGAAGACAAGGCCAGCCAACCGGTTCTAACCAGTCCAAAAGTCAGCGCCTCTTTTTGCCTTTGGCCCAAAAAAACCCCCAAAAAAACAAACCTAGTGGCATTTGATATACAGGGAGCAGGTATGAGGACTGCGTGTGTGTGTGTGCATGATGTCTAGTCAGATTTAAAAGACCTGGAGCTCAACCAAGTTGATCTAGAAATGGACAGCCACCATCAGGGTGAGAGGACGGCCCTTCCCCCTCCAGTAGTTCTCAACTTGACCCTCCGTTAACCTGAAGAACACATGCTCAACTAGCACTGCTCTCCCTCAGCCACTTTCTTTTCCTTTACCTCATTCCTTCTTACTAACTGTTACATTTTTAAGGAACAGTTCATCTAAAAATACAAACAAATCCTGTATAACTTTATTTCTTTCCCCGAACACAAAAGGAGACATTGACTGCAGACAATTCAAGCTGTAATGAACAATAAATATTTAATAAAAGTGAACAGTGACCATGGTTGTAGCAACAAAATTTTCAGTAAATAACTTAAAAAAATGTTGGTCTGTTCTACGTAAGTTATCATAATGATAATTTATATGGAGTATTTTGTTTATTAAACTTTTACGGTCCTTTTTTGCCTTTTTATTGGAGTTTGTTTACCATTGATGTTTAATGTATGGAACAGTGCAGCATGAACATTCATCACATGTCTATATTTGGGTTTTACAGAAGCAAGACAGACAGGTTTGAAAAGACATGTGGGTGAGTAACATGCACAAAATGAACATACTGATAATTCACATGGACTATTTTTATGATACTTTTATGGTCCTTATTAGCACTTTTTGGATTTTTGGTCACCATTCACATTGACTGTATGGAAAAGAGTGGCGTGAACATTGATCTAGACCTCTATATTCTTGTTTGACAGAAGAAAGTCATTCAGATGGGTTTTTTAAAGGACATGTGGGTGAGTAACATACACAAAATGATCATAGGTGAGCCTGGACCACAAAACCAGTCATAAGGGTCAATTTTTCGAAATTGAGATTTCTACATCATCTGAAAGCAGAATAAAAAGCTTTCCATTGATGTATGGTTTGTTATGATAGGACAATATTTGGCTGAGATGCAACTATTTGAAAATCTGGAATCTGAGGGTGCAAAGAAATCTAAATATTGAGAAAATCACCTTTAAAGTTGTCCAAATTAAGTTCTTAGCAATGCATGTTACTAATCAACAATTAAGTTTTGATATATTTACAGTAGGAAATTTACAAAATATCTTCATGTTACATCTTTACTTAATATCCTAATGATTTTTGGCACAATAATTTTGACCCATACAATGTATTTTTGGCTATTGCTACAAATATACCCCAGCGACTTAAGACTGGTTTTGTGGTCCAGGGTCACATATTGATAATTGATATGGATTATTTTTATGCTACTTATATGGTAATATCTTGCCCTCTTTGGAGTTTTGGTGACCATTTACATTACATGTATGAAAAAGTGCAGCATGAACATCGATCTAAGCTTCTTTAATTGTGTTTTACAGAAATATGTCAGTCAGACGGGTTTAGAAGGACATGCACAAGTTATGTGTAGACATACACAAGTTATATGTATGTTAGGACTACTTTTATGATATTTTTATAGTGTTTTAGAGTTTTGGTCACCATCCACTTTCAATACATGGAAGAGAACTGTGTGAAGTCAGACAGCTTTGGAATGACATGCAGTTGAGTAAGTGAAGATTTTTTTGGTGTACTCTTCAACTATTTTTCAACTGAATTTCTCATTCCATCTGTCTGATTTCCTGACTTGTTTTGGCCACTTTTTTGTGGATGTTTCTCTCCGTTCCTCTCTTCTTCCCTCTAAAGCTCTTCAGTGAGCGAGACATAGATCATTCCAGCGTCTTCCCCCCTGCTCTATTCAGGATAAACAAAGTGCCTCAAGTTCAGGCCCCACCCCGGGACCCTTAAACAAAGCCATCTATCATGCTGTCTGGCCCGACCTGTTTGGCCACAGCCAGGGCTGCCTCAGCCTCCGAGCCCCCGCCCTGAGCACAATCTCCCCATTGTGTCCCCGCCGGCCTCTTCTCACACCCCATGACATAGACACAGGGTTAAGTCAGGCTCCGGAGGAGGGCCAGCACCTGTGATGGGGCAGATAAAGGTACCGCCAGCTGCAGTGCATCTCACTTGAAAATTAAACACAGGTGCTTATTTCTTAAATGTACTGTGAGTCTGTCTCACAGTAACAGTGAAGGAATTAACTTAAAGTAAGCTAATGTTTTGTCTACAAAACTCTTTAAATACTTCATGCAAGTACGCAAATGCAAATGCTTTGACAGGAAACTTTACTTAATGTGTTTTTGCATTATTGTGAGCTCCGGTACTCAAGGGGGCGATGGAGTTAACTATAAATGTGACATTAAATCAGATGTGTTATGATTCAGGTAGCTACAGTATATGTTAACTTTATCTAATTTTCTCAGTAGTTGACAAAAAGAAGTGGAAAGCGCAGTCCGAGATATTTCGCAACAAATTACGGCATGAAATTAAACTAGCATAATTAAGAGCGTTTACGTTCACATACTTGCATAGAGTATGTATGGGGTCTTACATTCCAATTCAAATAATATAGTTGTGCAATTCAACCCAAACAAATTTATCATGGTTGACCAAATGTACACATGAAAGATTCATCATGGCACACATTGAATTACACGTCAACAAGCTACCTCAATCTCCTTTCGGTTGCTAATGTTTTAGAAACACTAAATAATCCATTATGTGGCATCATGTAGCACTAATCCGACTACATTCTGTTTGGAGCGATCAATCATTTATGACCTTGGCTACAGGTCATAAACATCTACTGGACATGGGAATCCAATAGATGTTTGTTTACATTTAATGCAATGTTCATTGTTATATAAAGTTACTATTTTAAACAGTGAGACTTAGAATAAAAGACTCTTAAAATCTTTTAATGGTGCACAGCACAGCTCTGTTTATTTCTCTAGCGACTCAGTCCTTCTTCGCCTGATGCATATCAACTGAATGAACTCATAATGGGCTAATCAAATATGCAAAATAATTGGCAATTACCTAGAGGGACTAATGGTTATTAGAATTTACAACAAGGTAATGAACTAAAGTCTGCATGTACCATGCATATTCATAAAGCAATCAAGGCTTTGAAGATTAAAGAAGTGCTTCAAATTCAAATGAGCCACAGAATATTATCAGTGAGATTCAGAGAGAGAGAGAGAGAGAGAGAGAGAGAGAGAGAGAGAGAGAGAGAGAGAGAGAGAGAGAGAGAGAGAGAGAGAGAGAGAGAGAGAGAGAGAGAGAGAGAGAGAGAGAGAGAGAGAGAGAGAGAGAGAGAGAGAGAGAGAGAGAGAGAGAGAGAGAGAATGTTTCCCAAGATAAAAGACTAAACATTTTGTTACATCTATTGCAGTAAAAGAGCAAAACTAAATACTCAAGTTCAAATAATTCCGCTCTTTACGGAACTACTTGAATTGTGCTTTACACAGCTGATGTCTTGACATATTATTAAATTATTATTTGCCCTCCTATTCATTGTCTAAGTCCAACGCTCAGAGTCAAACCTGATTTAAGAGTCTTAAGTGTCTTTACAGATGTGCATTGATGTTGACTTTCCTCCCTGCATCAAAATGTGTTCTATTTCAGAGTGTAGCAAAACTACAGATGTCGTTCAACTGCACTGCAACCAACTGACCCGAAAGAAATTGAGTTTGCATGCAAAAGCGTGAATAAAGAGGTAAAAAATAAAATCTAGATGGAGACAGACAACAAGAGAGAGAGAGACTTTCAGGGAACCATGACCCTAGACAGTGAGGGGCCTCTTGGGTCTTTATCTCATTCTATAGAACACAGATAAGACACACCAGCTGCAGACCACACACACATATATTGAGTCCACCATGTTATAACAATGCCTTGTCCTGGAAATACCCAGAATCAGAAGAGCAACACATTTTTCTCTAAATGATCTGCACATCATTAAAAAACACACTAATGCATGGGTAAAATATTTTCTTTTAGAGGAAATAAATAGATTATTAGAAGAACACATTTACCCATTTTTCATAACTAATTTTCTTTACACTGCACATTTTTATGGCTTTATACCCATGTTCGATGTTTTTTGTGAACAATAAAGCCAAATCAAATGTAGTACAGTATAAAGCATGTACTGTATATTTTATATTACCTACAATATATCAACACAGTGCTGCAGGCAGTTTTGTATTCCCACAGCAAACACTAAATAGAAGTGTCTACAGTTCAGCTGGCTGGCCACACTCACACACAAACACATCTGTACACAAACGCACACACAGGTGAGTCAGAATATCATATGCTCCTGACAGATCTGATGATTGCATAGCTTAATGCTGAAAGAGTTGTGTGCCAAAACACAGTCAGTAAACCTTTTGGAGATGTGTGCATGTGTGTCTACAATAAATGTTTTCATGCAAGCTCTGTTATGCAAACAAAATTTGCTTCAATGCACTGTATATGTATATGACAGATAAGACACACCAGCTGCAGACCACACACACATATATTGAGTCCACCATGTTATAACAATGCCTTGTCCTGGAAATACCCAGAATCAGAAGAGCAACACATTTTTCTCTAAATGATCTGCACATCATTAAAAAACACACTAATGCATGGGTAAAATATTTTCTTTTAGAGGAAATAAATAGATTATTAGAAGAACACATTTACCCATTTTTCATAACTAATTTTCTTTACACTGCACATTTTTATGGCTTTATACCCATGTTCGATGTTTTTTGTGAACAATAAAGCCAAATCAAATGTAGTACAGTATAAAGCATGTACTGTATATTTTATATTACCTACAATATATCAACACAGTGCTGCAGGCAGTTTTGTATTCCCACAGCAAACACTAAATAGAAGTGTCTACAGTTCAGCTGGCTGGCCACACTCACACACAAACACATCTGTACACAAACGCACACACAGGTGAGTCAGAATATCATATGCTCCTGACAGATCTGATGATTGCATAGCTTAATGCTGAAAGAGTTGTGTGCCAAAACACAGTCAGTAAACCTTTTGGAGATGTGTGCATGTGTGTCTACAATAAATGTTTTCATGCAAGCTCTGTTATGCAAACAAAATTTGCTTCAATGCACTGTATATGTATATGAATAAGACAAACTGTATATTTTACATGCTATAAATGCCTTCATTTTAATGTTATTATATTATTATTTTAAGCATTTATTAGTTTTTTTTCACTTTGCTGTGTTGTGGCAAATGGAATTTTTAATAGTACTAATGTTCCATGTAGTCCCTCAATTAATGAGGTCACAAACTTGCATGTTTAATAGTTATACAAGAATGTAAAAATACAAAATAGAATGCATGTCACACTGCAGGCCACTGCTGTTAGCTCTTGAAATGCCATGTCAGCTACAAATATATAAACCTCACCACAATACACATTCCCGCCTGCTCTGTGCCAATGTCCTGCCATATGCCCACTGAAAGGGAACCCCTTGGCAGTGTCTGCCAAGTCAAACGCGCTGTCATGTTGCGTCGAGACAGGCTCGGCAAACCACACACAGACACAGACACATACACTCTTGCTCAGATTCTCATAAATAAACCAATCAGCCACTTTTTTCTATGACTTATTAAAGAAACAATATTCAATCACTATCAGCATCAAACTACTCAACAAAACGTAACTGCACAAAGCTAAATGTTGCTGAGTTTAGTTGTCTTTGTCTCACATGTTTCTCTTAAAAATCATTTAAAGAAATACAATTTGAGATCAATGAGTCCATTTTAGACAAACTAAGAATATAGCGCTAAGAAATGAATGTGGATAGCAGCTCATATAATTCGATCTTGAACAATTCAATGAGAAATGTTTTGAGTACAATTAAAGACATTGTTGAGATCTAGACTAGAGATTTATTTTCTTTGCTGTGTACGACAAAAAATATTGAGATATTAAAAAGATTTGTCATTTCAGATTTTTATTTTTTGAGCGAAGCCTGTAAAGCTCCTCAGTAATGGTGCACTATTGGGGATCCCCAAACTTCCTGTCTCCCGTTCCACTTGCTCTCCTCCAGCTAATGATCCATAACTCTCTCCGGTAAGAGAATAGTGGACCAGTGCCAAAGACATCAAGACACCAAGGCCAAGAACGCCAGAAGACACCGGATAATATAACAGAAAGAGACCATTTCATCGCAATTTAGTAGTTACACGCAGTTAACGTGCAATGTAAATATGATCTGCACAATAAAATATAACAGTTAACAAAATATAACATCAAAGCTGTTCTCTTTGTGTTTGCATGATGAAGACCGAAGTCTGTAGGGACCAGGAGACGGTACAACGCTTATTAAACAACAATACGAGGCGGGATCACCTATATCAGCCTTAGAGAAAATGGCTTCACATGGATGTACTTAAGAAAATAACCCTAGAGAGATAGCAGATAAGGGGGCAGGGGAGGGAGGTCTGCAGAAGGGTTTATTGCCTGAGCTCATCGTCTGGCTGCTCGGGGGCATTCAGACTTGAATAAAATGGGGGTGTGATGGGGTGTTGTTAAGGGGGGTATTAAAAAAGCTGCTGTGTCCACATGCATATCTTAAATTGTTTATCATGCAAATTTCTCCAAGCGTGAACCTTTAACGGATTCACCATTTACAGCCGATACAGAATTCCATCTGTTGTGACGGACATCTGCTTGCATGACGCGACCGCAGACTGGAGATCACGCATGTGCTTGACATGTAACGGTGAAAGCGTGCGACCTGTCTGGAGCGGGACAGGCAAACACTGAACGTCCTGAGAGATACTACGAGGCGTACATAAAAAATACTTTCGGTTGCACTTTATTTTATGTTGTCCTTGATACAGTGTAATTAATCATACAATTAAGTACTATTAATCACCAACATGTTCTTACTAAAGGGTTAGATTAGGGTTAGGTTACAGCATAATCTACTGTTATTACTATAGAACATGTAACAAGGACACATGCACCCAAATTATACATTTATAATCAGATTGACTGCTCAATCAGATTGAAACGCCTTTATGTATAAACCTCAGTTGACTGACTGAGCTTGTTCTGAAACTGAAAAATTCCTTGTGTTTACATACATTTTATGTCATACGAATGTGAGTTCAATGGATGAGAATGAGTATTTACACCATGGCAAAAATGACAGTTATGTTCATGCTAGATCTGGTGATAATATCACAGTTGCTTTCTCCGGTTTGCATGTGCTGAAGTTTTGTTCAGAATACATGTAATGCACATTTAAACGAATATGTGAACGTTTAGGCTTCATATAAACAGAACCTCACAATCTGAAATCGGACTGGATTCATGATGAAAATGTATGCAAATATACCTACTGTAAAATAAATTGTCTCCATACTTTTTAATCCATCAAATGTAAAAGAAAATAAAACATACCTCATCCTCATATGACCTCAAGACAAACAGCAACTTGCAAAAATTATAATGTAATCGTAATTCAAACAAAACTTTGTCTGCCACAATCCCAGCTGATAACAGCATCCCAGTGGAAACTATTTTAAAGTGCAAGCCTAAAATATTAATTTGCATACTAGCAGAGGTACCGTAAATGCATAATTGCTACATAATACCATAATATGTGCTGCATATTTTTCTTCTTTCCAGATACTTTGCGGTCAGCGCAAAGGGAAACGCTCTCTCATAATTATAAAAATGACTAGAATCACTAACAATCTATGGCAGGCCCTGTCTTGGACAGCTGAAAATGATTTTCTTTTCTTTTTTATCAGCATGAATGTACCACTCTGCAGCTATACATTTACTGGAGTGAGATATGACCTTGTGAAAACCACACTAAACGCAGCAACATCTGCGAAAGCCACATGAGAGAACTGAGAGAATATCCATTCATACTGACAGCAAGAACACTATTTTCATCTACTATAAAGTCAAGTACTTTTTTTTTTTCCTGAAACGGACCAAACTTGGAAAGTGGGAAAGCTGTAAAACCATGAGCTATCGGTAGAAACGTGTTATCCGTCCAAGGCCTTCCAATTAGAAGTTTCGACTTTGCAAACTCTCTCATAGATTTTCTCCAACCCAAACATCTGGTACTCTACCTGTTAAATTCTCCTGCTTGGGCCGTAATCCATGCGGCGTGGAGGCTAAATGCTCCTCTCCATGGGGCGAAACTTGAACTGCCACCTCCACTGGGACGCAGGCTCGCCGCAGGCCTGCGGGTGGAGGCGACGGTGGCAGGTCTGAATCTTTGCCCATGCATAGGCGGCCTTGACACTGCCTGCGTTTGTGCTCGATGAACACCAGGATGTCAGCCAAAGGAAACCTGGAGCGGCACTGACCACAAGTGAGGAGGTCCTGATCCCCTTTAGGGGTGGATGGTTCCGATCCGGGATGGCTTTCCCCGTCCTCTGGGATATCTGCCGTCACGGGCTCGGCTATGGTAGGAGAAATGCAGAAAGGGAGGTGTGAGAGATAGAAGAACAACTTCCTGTAATATCCATACTGAAACCTGTTAATGACTTGATAAGTGCTAATTATATATGTACCATAAGTGGTCATTATATTCATTTCCATATAAATGGAAGAGGTGTTGAAATTTAGTGTTAGAGTTGTTATATGTCATATCGACTGATTTTACAGTTTTAGTTGGGTAGAACGTTCCCGATATTTATCTATTATTGAAATGCTGACACTTCTATCAGAGGAATACTGACAGTAAATGTAAGGCCGATGCAGAGAAGATGAGAAACCAAAGACAGAGAGAAAAACAGTGGTTGCCCAGTAATGGTAAAGAGGAGGGGGTTGCTCGCTTTAGTTGCATGACCCTGTTCATTATCCTGCCAATCTCACGTCTTAATGAACCCAACACCTCAGAGAATCAAAAAATAGATTCTAATTTGACTTCAAGATGATTGGAACCCATTTAGTTAAAAGTGCTGGAATCCTCTGAACTGAGGTTAGCTATTGATGGGAGTATGTGGGGTAGTTCCCAGAAGGAGAGCCAGAACATATGAAAGAGCAATCAAAACCACATCATGCGTCTGAACTGGACTGAGGGCGATTGTTGCCATCGGTGGTAGGTTAACCCTAATTCTGTGTCAGGTCATGTGGGACAAAAGGTGGGGGCGACAATACATGAGTTTCTTACGAAAACTAAAAACATGCTCCAGTATTTGAATCAAGCCTCTTTTACAGCTTTTTTCTTCTTCTTTCAAGCCGTGCTTGGAAGATGCACAGTTCTGTGTTATCATTATGAACTGGAACAAAGCCTTAGATCAGACCGTGCACTGGACGAACAGGTGTAATTCACACCTCTTATGAAGCATCGGGAGATTTTGCAAACATAACATTTGGAAAATAAAACATCAAAATCACTACCACTGTTAAACCATTTTTTCAAATGATTTAATATTTTATACTTTTTTCAACATGATAAACACAATGACCAAAAATACATATGGGTCAACGACATCAGTTTTTTAATCTGATTATGTAAAATATATATATATATAAAAAAAATGTGTATACCCTTGTGTATACTAGGAAGGTAGTTTAATTGCTACTTTCTTAGCATTTTAAGCCATTTTTTTTTTTAAATCAACATGAATACAAAGATTACATATCTAAGAGCATGGCACATGTGTTTTAAACTAGATCTTAAACAGATTTCTCCTTTTTATCATCTCTGACATAGTTTGTCATTGACCCACATGTCCTCTAAACCAATGTTTTCATAAAAAACACTGTAAATGTATATTAAACGGGAGATGTGTGGGTACACTTAATAAACGAGAGAAGGCTTGGCTCAAGTTCAAGTTCACCTAGTAGTGTCTCATCTTGAATGGACCATCATTTGTTAATGTTCTGCCCCCTAGCGGATACACATTGCAACTCGTGTTACGTATGCGTATCGGTGCTCTTAGAACACATTCAAACGCGATTTAAATAAAGGCACAAAACCAAACTCTAATAGATCAAGTGTAAACTTCCCATAGAGTGCATGTAGATTTTCTCATTTATAATGGCCTTCATGTTGTAAGGTTTTGGCCCGGAACACCAGGTTTGTATATCCAATGCCAAGGATAAAACTAACATAAACTGTTTTTCACTTAATAGCAAATATTCTTTCACAGAATAACAATCCTTCATTATTTATATTCCCGTTTCAAATCTTGAAAATCGTAGAACCAAAGGAGGAAGTTGAGAAGAAAAAAAAAACACTTTCTGAAATCAGCATTAATATGCACTTCTTTAGTTTTTGAAAAGAAACATTACATGCTAGCCTACCCATAATTAAAAAAGTAATAATCGTAGGCTGATACAAAACAAATTTAACAGTTAATTTAAAGCCTAACATTAAAGCCCAAGGGAAGCTCTAGTTTGGGCTGTTAAAATATCTCAAGGGAAAGTGAACTTAGAGCTGAATTTTCCTTGTAAAATGATTTAAATGCTAACAAATTACGCTTAATTTACTCCATACACACGCATATATACACACAAATGCATAATCAACCTTCACGCGTTGCGGATCATTGCGAAGCGTAACTCAACAGCAAAACGCGCTTCGTTCCATCTTAAGAGACGCACCTTCGTGAACTCTATTAAAAAAAAGCGTATTTATATGAAATGCATTTTTGATAAACTATCAAGAAAGAAAAAGAAGAACTCCCCGTGAACTTACGCGAAAACTCCCGTTTGCTTAAGTGCTGGGGTTTGCCCTGCTTGCGGCGAGACATGTTGGACACGGTCTCAGCTGGGTTCACATTGGGAAGAGCCAGAGTCTTCAGAGAGTCCAGAGTAAAAATCTTCTTCAGCGATGCATCGGGTATCCCACATGAATTATAGAGAATAGTACAGAAGACGCGCGTGTAGTGGCAAGACGCTTGCGTTGGGCTTCATGGCTTCTTGGAGAAAAACTCAAGACAGGAATGGAAAGTAAGCGAAGCCTCCTGAGCTGCTGCAAGTTCAAGTGCGGACGTGACGTGCCAGCGAACTTGACCGTCCAGAGGTAGATGATGGACATGGATCTGCTAAACACAGGCAAGAGGAGGACGGCTGCGAGTGGGAGGGGGTGAGATTCATAAAAACCAATGATGGGCTGCATGTGAACCATAGACCCCAGCAGCCAATAGGCAGAGAGAGAGAGAGATACGGGTGTCTGTTTAGAATAGAACCAAAAACATAAAAGGGGTCAAAATGACCCTTTTGGATTCAGTGGCTTAGTGGTTTTCTTCAAATAAAATGCACCTTTTTTGTTAATAATAGAAAACAGTGCAATTGTTTAATTAATAATACATGTCACATGTGAGAAATGTATATTTGCTGCTAACTTTTGCAGATGTATATGATCATGGTTCAGCACAAGTCAAAAAAACATTCAACTTTCCGTCCTCTTGTGCATTATTTATTTATTTTTGCGCTGCTTGCTTATAAGTGAGAACAGTGCCTGTCTTATTTATGACTATTTTCAACATAGGCCTAATCCTTTACAAATCTCTCTGTTCTTGCTGTTTTGCAAACTCTGCATCTTGGCGTTGTTCTAGCAGTCTTGAAATAGTTCCCACATATGCTGGACACTTGTTGGCTGCTTTTCATTTACTCTTCAGTCCATAGGCACAGTTATATTTTGGCCACAAAATTATACTTAAAACATTTAAATAGAAGCCTTTAGATCAAAACGTGTTTTGGATCATTAGAAACGTTTATTAAATCAGGTGTTGCATACTGTATGAAAGAGGCCTGATGAAATTACTTAGGAAAAGTTTTGTTTCAAATAAATACGTGTCAACACAAAATATGAGATTTACAAGAAAATACAAACCTTTTAATCAATGGAGTGTCAAAGAAATAGAAATGAACGAAAAATCATGTTGGATAGTAAGGAGGATATATGGTTTATTGTTGACACATCTGGGGAAATCAACCCAAGTGTCATGTACAATTTCGCCATCTAGTGTTCGGTGACTTAATAAAAAAGTATTAAAGGGGTCATATGATGTTGCTAAAAAGAACATTATTTTGTGTATTTGGTGTAATGAAATGTGTTTATGCGGTTTAAGGTTCAAGAAACACATTATTTTCCACATACTGTACATTATTGTTTCTCCTCTATGCCCCGCCTTTCTGAAACACGTCGATTTTTACAAAGCTCAAAATCTTCTTCAGCGATGCATCGGGTATCCCACATGAATTATAGAGAATAGTACAGAAGACGCGCGTGTAGTGGCAAGACGCTTGCGTTGGGCTTCATGGCTTCTTGGAGAAAAACTCAAGACAGGAATGGAAAGTAAGCGAAGCCTCCTGAGCTGCTGCAAGTTCAAGTGCGGACGTGACGTGCCAGCGAACTTGACCGTCCAGAGGTAGATGATGGACATGGATCTGCTAAACACAGGCAAGAGGAGGACGGCTGCGAGTGGGAGGGGGTGAGATTCATAAAAACCAATGATGGGCTGCATGTGAACCATAGACCCCAGCAGCCAATAGGCAGAGAGAGAGAGAGATACGGGTGTCTGTTTAGAATAGAACCAAAAACATAAAAGGGGTCAAAATGACCCTTTTGGATTCAGTGGCTTAGTGGTTTTCTTCAAATAAAATGCACCTTTTTTGTTAATAATAGAAAACAGTGCAATTGTTTAATTAATAATACATGTCACATGTGAGAAATGTATATTTGCTGCTAACTTTTGCAGATGTATATGATCATGGTTCAGCACAAGTCAAAAAAACATTCAACTTTCCGTCCTCTTGTGCATTATTTATTTATTTTTGCGCTGCTTGCTTATAAGTGAGAACAGTGCCTGTCTTATTTATGACTATTTTCAACATAGGCCTAATCCTTTACAAATCTCTCTGTTCTTGCTGTTTTGCAAACTCTGCATCTTGGCGTTGTTCTAGCAGTCTTGAAATAGTTCCCACATATGCTGGACACTTGTTGGCTGCTTTTCATTTACTCTTCAGTCCATAGGCACAGTTATATTTTGGCCACAAAATTATACTTAAAACATTTAAATAGAAGCCTTTAGATCAAAACGTGTTTTGGATCATTAGAAACGTTTATTAAATCAGGTGTTGCATACTGTATGAAAGAGGCCTGATGAAATTACTTAGGAAAAGTTTTGTTGCAAATAAATACGTGTCAACACAAAATATGAGATTTACAAGAAAATACAAACCTTTTAATCAATGGAGTGTCAAAGAAATAGAAATGAACGAAAAATCATGTTGGATAGTAAGGAGGATATATGGTTTATTGTTGACACATCTGGGGAAATCAACCCAAGTGTCATGTACAATTTCGCCATCTAGTGTTCGGTGACTTAATAAAAAAGTATTAAAGGGGTCATATGATGTTGCTAAAAAGAACATTATTTTGTGTATTTGGTGTAATGAAATGTACACACGGTGGGCTAGAGTGAGTGGCGGCCGGCGGGTTTGAGAACGGCGCTGCCGGCAGATTCGACAAAGGAGCGGCTGGCGGGCTTGCGGCAACCACATGTGACGACCCCGGGCTGGGCTCCACGGT